>NW_021849240.1:330537-384030 GCF_003651465.1 Formica exsecta
ATATATATATATATATATCCAATTTTAATTTTACAAGAGATACATTGTTTTTACAATTTGGGCAGAAACTCTCCAGTAACTCATCCACGAGTAAAAAATATTAGTATTTAAATACTCATATAAATATTTGCCTACATATACTTTATATTTTTAATAACTCAGTGCTTTTATAAATTTTTATAGTCAATATGTTTAATAAATGATTTGCATTTCATGATGAATATTTGCATTTTCATTTATAGCAAATATTTATTATGATTATGAACATTCTGTAATCACCGAATAACAAAAAGCTATCAACATATTTACTGAACCAGTAAAAATTATAAGCTATTAGTATCTTAAATATTTAGTACCAATGTTCTTTAAATATTGAATACCAATGTTATTTATATTAGTTTGTTAAAAATAATGGGCAAAAGTTTATGAAAATTTTATTAGTAATAATACCGATTATTTAAAGAAAATCTGACAGAGAGAAAGAGAGACACATTTTTTACAAATTTACACATACATTTACGATACGGTTATTTATTATATGTATACTGATAATTTATTCAAAGTATTAACGAGAAATATAAAGGAGGGATTATATAGTGACAAAATATATATTTTCTATATATATAAATACATAAATACGGAAGCAAAAGTTTAATTTATGCTTTTAATATGTCGGGCAGAAAAACGGAGCAAAAAAGTAAGAAAATATGTATTATTTTTCATGCCGGTTAGTATTTTGCCGTGCATGATATATATAGTCTACTTTTTATCTCGTAATAGCCGTAGAGAAAATATTTGCAGAATGTAACATTCAACGGCATCCACATGCACGATTGCAAATGCTTTATTTCCGATTTGCCTGCCAAAAAGTTTAAATCGATATAGCTTATAGCAACAATAACTAAATCATTTGCGCGGATTGCAAGCGGAAATTTTGCCGATGTTGCAAATATAAAGCGCAATTCGAGATAAAACTTGAACTAGAACGAGAGAGAGAGAGATTGGAACACAATGTCAATATAAATTTAATTCATGGAGCTGCATGTCAATTTTTAATCCTTAAATATCCCTTTTATATTGTTTATCTATATTTATATAGCGCGTTTTTCAATAACGGATTATGAATTATAGCACGTGAATACGCGTGGTAAGTCTCAATCGCTGGATTCTGTTTTGCCGATTTTCTTCACTTCTCTTAATTGCCAATTGTAACATTTCGATATATGATATATTCGAACAATGAAGTCTCGAATCCAATTGTACTAAATATAAATTATAACCTGTCTGTTGTAATGTTGTAAATGAAGCCTGCGTGTCAAACTTCCTCTCTTTGAATGATCATAGTTTGTATTTTTCGGAAAAACATCGCGTGGAGATATATATACGCGAATAATACGAATGTTGGAATAATTCTGGAAACGCCGCGCGAACATTATCCGATTATCGTTTAAAAACGGAGTGAGACAATTTTCCCTAACATAATTTATTTATCTTTCTAAAAATGTTACATTTTGAAATATATAATTATTATATATATATTGATATATAAGAAATATGATATATGTAACACGATGTCTATACATATCTAACGCTTACGACAGACAAACATGTCGACAAGTAGGAAAAGATTGCGTAGGGCAAGACTGCTGCATAAATTAACAGTTTCTGTAGCAGCAAAACGCGCCGTCGTTCGTTTCGATCGAATTCGCTATCGATCCGCCGTTTGCCTCGCTAGAGTCGTGAGTCGTTAAACACGCGGACTGTATTCGTATGTATCTCGAATCCGCTTGGTACCGCTACATAGCTTGACTATCAATTTCGCGGCGATTTGCGCGACACGCGGAGTTGTACTTTGCGATGGCGACGCTTCACGAGCCCGCACAGCTGATGACGAGACAATCGATAATTACGAGATACAATCTCCCAACGATCTACATGTATTTCCCTCTCTCTCGCGGAAAATGAAAAATCGCCTCGTGGCTCGTAGTTTCCATCTCGCTCGAAACTAGCGGCATTTTCGATGATTTTTTCTGCTTGGAAAACTGGAGATAGTACATCCTTTGTATATGGATAGGGTGCGGAAGAATTGCGCTGGAAAAGAAACAATTCTGCAGTTATCATCACTAAGGAGTCCAATATTATCGTAACGAGGTTGCGTGTCAAATGTCTGTTGATATGCGAGGGGCTATTTCTAATAACGTATTGAAATAATATGATTTGAAGGCTTTTATAATATACGAAATTGTTGTATTTTAAGCAGTATAACTGTTTCATTATTTTAACTGTATTTCCGATTTCAACGTACATATTGTAGAAAAGTATCATTTATTTGACACTTTCGAGTGATCAGAAGACTTCTCCTTGCGAACACTTGGAATTTTATTGCATCACGAAAGTTTACCCCTTTATACGATACTTCAATAACTTTTTTTCTTTAGTTATTAAATCTTTGTAATGTAACTTTGCATTAATATACGAAATATCTGTTTACACAAAATTTGCATCTACAGTAAAGAGTTGAGTCAGAGAATTTTTCTCAAATTGCATATCTGAATGAGGAAAACAATGCAAATGCAAGATAAAAATATCATATGAATATTAAATGCGTGGGCTCAGCACAATGCGTGCGTACGTGAAGATTTTCAGAGCGGCGCATCTGTTAATACACTGAATGCGACATTCGCATATATTCGCGAGAGACGGCGCACTGCATTCTTGCACGGCGGCCGATATTGAATGTTTTGCTTTATTGAAAACTGATTTATACCGCCCTGAGTTCCGGCACTCAATTCTGTCCTATATTGTCTCTCTATTACCCACCGGCGCCGCATTTAATGTTGGTCATTGCGTAGACCGCAATTTCGATTCTCTCTGTCGCTCTATGATGTGTTTCACTTGTCGTGTGTCACGACGCGACGTACGTATGGAGTAGCGATTTTGATGCATCGGTGCTAGATTGCTATTTTCGGAAGAAACGTTCGCGTTGCGACATTCGTGAAATCACAATCGTCACAAACGCGATGCATTTTACAGCCGAACATGTATGAGTGCATATAAAATTGCTCTAATATTTTGACTTTTAGCTAAAGTCTCATCACATTTTTATACATTAATCTTTTGCAATGATTTTACATTATTCTGTTTTAATTCCAATATTGTTAATAATTTAATATATTTTAATAACAATATTTTTTTAAAATCTTTAATATCTTTCTTTCAACAATACTTTATTTGAACGGATTCATAGCTAGCGAAACAAATATATTGACAATTAAATAGTATGCACGATTTGACGGACAATCGAACAAAGCTTTTTTAAAATTATGTATCTAATGGATATTTTCATTTTTCCGCGCATTTTTTCGCGTTATTCGAAGCCAAAGTTTCAATAGCGTTCAATTTCGTGTTCCTGCAAAAGAATCGCGAATATCTGCACTTACAATAAGGCTAACAAATACCGTCGCATTTACGTCCAATCTCGCGCACATATGGCGAATACGATTTCATATATAAGGGGTATTATTTGCACGTTAACGGAATTAGCGTCTCTTAGGCGAAACGACGCCACCATATGCCCGCGCAATTCCCGCGCGTAATGACTCACTCAACGCGTCAAGGCGTGTCCGTGTCCGTGTGCGATAGATCATGCAATCTTACATTTAGCTGTGTATCGATTCGAAACGATACGCAAAAGAACATTTCTACTATCGTAGAAAATATCCAATTTCATAGAATATGTGTTTACGTGTGTATAATTTAATATACATTGAAATATACATTATTTTGAGGAAAGTATCTCAGACATACGATATTATGAAACTGATATTTTTCTGATTTTAAAACGTGAATACTTTGAAAAAAATACACAGTTTAAAAACTTATCGCACGCGAGGAAAGTTTTATTTTTCAATTTACAATATCATTTAAAAAAAAAAAAAAAAGAACAATAAAATTAATAGCTTTCTTTTACGGAAACGTTAAATATATATTTCGATTATTACCCTTCTCCACTAGAATGTGTATTATCTCGTCAATGTCTTTATAAAATATAAAATTGTTATAAGTTTTCAAACTTAGTTATATTTAAAGCGCGAATTGATAGACACAAGATTATTTTACCAAGTTTCGAAGAAGGTGTGCGAAAAATATATAACGTACACTCTCATACGAGAAGCCTCGAACTTTAATGTACGCTAGATTAATCACCAATCGAAGCGAAACGGGAAAACAGCCCATCGTTTCTCCGAAACAGAATTGATCGCGCAAGAGTCTCGAAAGCTCGCGCACGAATTTTCTGAGGAAACAAGTTTGTCGAAAGTCTTTCGTTGTCCGCGTTTAAATTGCGTATTCATTTTATATAAACTTCCGTCTACTTACCCACATAAATTGTTTCAAGATTTTAATCTACGATGGCATTACAAATGACGGCAAGGCTAGGCAATCAAAATAGTAATTCAACAGATAAATATTGTACATGGTTTCTCATTATTGATGTCACATACACACCCGACCCGTTATCGTTTGACTTTTAGATCACACAAACAAGGTCCGAGTAATGGATCGTTTTCTCTAAAACACTCGTTTTTATAGAATAATTTTTATACACACATACACACAAGTAAAATTTACTGTGAAAATTAAAAATTGAATTCCGATCAATAATAAACATAATTCCACGAATATTAATAATTTAAATAATGAACTTATTTATTTGCAAGTTGAGGAATTAATTCGAATTTATTATTTATTTACATCACATACATAGAAAGCTTAGTCTCTTTATATTATCGGCATTTCGATAACAAGACTACAAAAATACACGGTACCTTACATAAAATCTAATCTCTTAAAAATTGAGATTAGACACCGGAGATAGAATTATTTCAAAGTAACTCTGTCGTATCACGATTGAAATTAACACTTTCACGGTTATCTCGATTCGACATGACGTTAATAAAATACTTAAAATCGATGCGGCAATATTTTATGCAATCGACTGAAAACTTAAAAGAATGTAGAGTCGCAGAAAATTTTAAAATATAAAATGAAATTTTACCAACTATAAAGAGTCAATCGTAAAATCAAAATCAGTACACTCGCTCTCGCGAGAGAAATTTTCTATGCAAGCTGGGAATAGATTCGAACGCCAATGATCGATGTGAGATTAACTCGCTTCGAATGGGAAGAGAGAATGATTTTCGAGAAAATCGACGAAGGCCGAATTAAAAAGAGTGAAATTCAATGAATGTAAAATATGCGACTATTGCAAATTTTTGATGGTTTTACTATGTATTCTTTTTTTTTAATTTCTTGAGCAATATTGCGCAATTTACGCCTTGTTTATTGGTGCGAGAAATAATTGAAGGTCTCGCGTCAGAGTGTTTTGCATGCCATTATTAGTGATAATCTTGTTTGAATTCGACAGAATGACTATTACATGTTACCAGTTTCTATATAAATAGTTCTATATTTGATTATATCGAACGTTAAAGTCCACAAAGAGTAGATTAGGGACCGGACGAAAAAAAAAACAACTAATTAGGGCAGGTCTGATGAAGATATCACCGATGACATGATCGATATATTCATTCTTCATCGTCGTGTCAGAAATTCTGCCTCATTCTGAATGGATGAATCATCCCGCGGATTTCCTTTACGCTAGAAATATCGATATAGAAAAAATAGAATTGGGGAGAGAATGCATCAATAAGAGCCATCAATTCTTTTTTTCGTATCGCGAATCGATCAATGTCCTGGCATCGATTCTTATTGGCCGCCAAAGTACGCCGACGAATCTAGCTTGGGCAATTCGTTTTCATTGAAAGAAAATCACATACACCTTTCTTTCGTAAACGAGTCGTCTCAATGAAGACGATCTCTTTCTGGATCAGGCAAAACGCGATCAATTTGATCCAAATCAAATTCTTTGTATATCTTGAAGAATTTTAATGACTCCGCTTTGATAGTAATTGTGGACACGAAACGAGGAATAAATAGATGTGTGCGAGAAACTACATCTGAAAAATATATTTTTTTAATGTCTAAAGAGAGATATTCGAAATACTTATATAATTTTTCTTTACCCTTTAGTTAAAAAAAAAAAGTAATAGAAATATACCCACATATTAAATTAAAAAATAACGTTAATCTAATTTAAAGTTTTCACTTTTAGAAAGTTTAACTTTATATGAAATACCGACATTTTAAATGTGATCTATATTGTTTGCAGCGAATCGTAATATTCGGAAAAGAGATCAGACTATTAATAATTTAAGATACATATAAATCATATTAAATCAGATGTATTTTACTGTCTGTTATAAATTTTGCTTCTGTGTTATTTACGTCGTGTAAAATATCTCGATTGAAATGCGAGCTGACAAATGAAAGAATACAATACTCGAGTAATTTTTTTTCGTGTTGCGAGATTCAGTCTTTTCGCGCAGAAATACAGGGCGAAAATTTGCACTGAAAACCGGGATTTGCGCGAGAAAATGTAATTAATTTTCGTCAAGTGAATATTTAGGAGCGCGTGCGACATTTCATGTGACATTTTGCGACAATAGGGAAACGCTCACGTCGTACCACCTGGGACGCGGTTTTAATGATCGACTTTCAATAGAAGATTCTTCAATGATATTGAGATTGATATTCGCTTCATTAACAACATATGGTGGACGATCATTTAGACACGAGCGATTTTTCGTTCAAAAGTATGTATTTCGAAAATTGCGCGTTTTTTATTCTTTCAAAATGACAGTGTAGTAAATTTTTTTTTTGACCTGTTGACGTTCTTCAAAAATCTATTTCAAAGAAAAATTCTATCACACATTGCTAAATTTCTGTTGGTATTAGATTTTCCTGAATTAAAGATATTTTTAAGATATTTTGACACGAATGGCTGCAAAAATCTATGATTTATCACGGTGCGATCACGATTTTAAAATTTTTTTCCGGAAAGAGAAGGTTGCGAGGAACGTATATTTATAAAAATTGAAGCGTCGAAGAAGCTCTTTCATCACAGACGATGACTCACAGATTTCCAGCGAGGGTGAGTCAAAGCGTCCTTGCTGTGCGCAAAAAACGATTCTTTAAGGATAGGTTTTCTTTTCCCATCTTTAATCGTTTCTACACCTGACTAGCTAATGGCAGGAAAAAGCGAAACGTCACTGCAAACTGACATAAATGGATTGCATCGAGTCATTAAGAAGATCCGCTACTTACGGAGGACCGTTCAAATTCTCGAAACTGATGTAATTTTATTTTGAATAATATAAAAACCGGCGAGATAATTATATCAATGAGACGTAAAAAAACATCGAGAATTAGATAAATAGTATGCCTTCTTGAAATGGAATTTTACCAGAGAATTTTTTTTTTTTTTTTTGATGCAATACAAAAGTCTTGATTAATCTACTTGGCTCTCAATTGTTATTCTACTAGCATAATGAACGAATAGAAAAAAAATTTCTAACATTACTACGCACATAATCTGATATAAAGATTTTTTTTTTTTTTTTTCGATACGTGGTGTGTTAGGTGCAAATATTATTTTCTCTCTTTAAAATACAAAATATTGTTATATAAATTGCAATAAATTAATGATGTCCATTACAACCAAGAAAAGAAAAGATTGATATGAGAGATAATTTTAGACGAAATATTAGAAAATATTTAAAAAGTCATAAAGGAGAAAAATATTATGTGCAAACCGCGATTTAATTGAAAACTTATTTTATACGCAAATTTTGATTCGTACTCTCTCTATTAAGCTGACCCATTTCCATCAGTTTCGTGAAACAGTTAAATTGATAATGGAGGATCCATAACAGGTTTGTGTAATATGATAGGAATTTCACCATTTGCGAAAGTCAGATCGCAAATTCCTGACATTCAGCCGAGAATTTTCGATGCGAATAAACATTCGTCCTGATGTCTCGCGAAACTGAAATTCCGGATGCATGTCGGCTTCTTCGCAACACTCGTCAAGCACGTTCGGAATTTCGTTGATGCGTACACATGACCATTTTTTATATAAGTCACGCCATTACGCTTATATGAGGCGAGAATTTAATTGAGTCTCGGACTACATCCAATTGATTTTATCGAGCCAAGACGCGCATACCTTAAGCTGTCCTTCGCAAGTTTCGTGCATTGTCTCTTGTAGATGAGGATACTTGCTTGTCGAGATTGTAACGGCTTTCGGGTAAACTTGCATTCTCTAACAGTATCTCAGTTATTTCGTGTGAAAGGATTAACATAGTACAGTCACATGTGTGAAATGCTTTGAAGACAGTGATTTATTGTAATTAATTGCTTAGAAATGTAATCAAAATCAAAACGCACACTCAAAAATATTCCAAGTTTTATTTTTAAGCTCGCATTAAGATTGCAAAATATATATTTTTTTTTTTGACAGAACATTTGTTACTTATATTTTAGATAATAAATAATTTGATGCAAAATTTTTTTATTGCATCTCATTAAAATCAACAATAGAGATTGTATGTCAAGTTTTCGATGAGACATTTCAACACATTTCTCCGAAAATCGTCCTTTCCATATTTCCCATTCATTCTATAGAATGAAGCGAAAGAACATGACCTTTGAGACGTGATTATTTTCAACGTGATATCTTAAATCTCACATCTCAATTAAATTTCACATAGAGATTGTGCCGATGCAACTTCAACCGCCGAATCTCAGTGACCTGAATTTAACGCTCACACGCTCGATTAATTAGTCTCCATGAGTGGCACCCTTCTCTCTCACAAAGGTATTTGAGACACGAGTGGCAAAATCATATTCCGAGTTTGAATTTCAAATTACATTGCACTCGAAAAACGTGTTATTCCGGTATTATTTTTTTTTTTTGTTCTATCCTGTTTTTCTAATAATTGTACTACATTTGTTCAATCTTCAACTTTTTCTATTTGCGTTTTATATATTTATGAAAATGTGTAAAATCAAAGAAAAAAAGTAGGAAGACTTCATAAACTTTTCACGCAATATAAAATTATTTTATACAAATACTTTTTTTAAATAAAAGTTTTTCGTTCTCTGTAATCTCGTTAAAATGAATTACACATTTATTTCGAATATTTTAACAGAGTAGCAAAGGAATTTATTACGGGGCTTACATAATGCATTTGGCGGTAAAACATGATGCTAGGTAATATAATCAGGCATAAACGTTATTATATTAATATAATGAGATGGAAATATTCATAATATCCGTGACATGCCTTATGCTTTCAGAGAATTTTGATAAAT
Source organism: Formica exsecta (assembly GCF_003651465.1). Classification (NCBI taxonomy): domain Eukaryota; kingdom Metazoa; phylum Arthropoda; class Insecta; order Hymenoptera; family Formicidae; genus Formica; species Formica exsecta. Next base: position 339,811 of record NW_021849240.1, read on the forward strand.
ATCACATACAATAGAAGCCATAAATACCGCTGCGATTGTGTTTTAATGCTATTACAATCTGCAGATCTTTCATTACCCATTGTTATTTAACTTTAGCTTAGATGATATTTAATGCTGTCAATCTAAATTTATACATTGATAATTATTGAATATTTGAATATTTAATTTTCTTCAATCTTAGCTATATGAAAAGAGATCGCTTTAAACTTTTACCGCAAGGAGAAATCGATCTTAAATTAATTACAGAATCTGCGAACGAAATGATTAAGTTTTAGGGAGACAGCTTATGAATAAAGCGTATTGTAGCCGATATAATTATTTGGGCGTCTTTTGTCCATCGCTGTAACGTCAAGATACAGTGGAGTTCCCCGCAAATCCGTGCCAAAATCATTTAACCGAATATCTTGCACTGTTTGCAATTGATCTTATCGATGCCTTCAAGGTAGGTCAGAATTGTCCTTTGTGATGTCCAATACTGTGAATTCCCCACATTGTCTCACGAAAATGAAGCAATATTGAGATTGATGACTAATTTCTATTGGCTAGTATATGTCCATTATATTTTTGCAAATAAAAATAATACTAAAATAAAAGTTTTCAATCTGAAAAAAATCTATCTTCAATTTGTCTGTAAATTTCAAGATAAGAGATAATACAGAATATATGTATATATACATATATGTCTGTGTAATTTAATTCTTTTAAATAATCTTAATGTTAGTGTAGTTTACATTACAGTTATAGTTTTTTACATACACTCAAAATAAACAAAATTAGAAGATTAACAGTCATTAACGCATATGCAAAAGGTTGAAAAAATCTATCTTTCCTGCGAGACTCGATTTTCCACCGTTTTATTGCAATTATATCTCGTGTATCAGGTGTGTCTCTCATTTTGTAATTTAGTAATAAGCTTCTTAATAGACACGATCGATTCGTTATGCAGATGCCAGGCATTACATCAGGCTGTCGTCGCAAATTAAAGAACGCGCTTTCATACTTTGAAGAAAACACGAAGAGTTGAAAAGGGAAGGAGAAGCGATTAAGGAGAAACGAGCGTATAATCAAGAAATATCACGCTATCGAAAAACGGATAATAATTGCTGGCAAAACGTTCGATCGACTTCTCGGCGGGAAAGTCCGAAGGATCGCACCAAGTTATTTCATCGGCGGCGAGCCTTGAAACGCCGATCGATCATTCGAAGGATAGCAACGCTACCTACCTCGCAAACCCTTCGAGATACGTGAACGCCCTTGGCCCGATTCGCGCCATTAACAAACTCGAAAAAGCAACGGGCTTTTCTCGCAAATTCACTGCGAATTAAATCTTTACGCAATAGACGTTTAGATTATCAAGCTGGGGCAATTACGCTTTGTTTCCGTGCGACTCTCAACCGGACCCAACGAGTACAAATCTCTTCCGCAGATTTTCGCTGACTAATCCGATTCTGAACAGGCCGCAGATTATTTCACGAGGAAATTCCAATTAAAGTTGTAATCGTTTGACTCGCCGTACCGGCCCACGCTCGGTACAAGATCACGTGATCGCAGGCGAAATCAAGAATATCGCGTTAATCCGGATTTCACTCTCGAACTTTCAGTAACGTCATGCACCTCGTAATCTAGTATACCTGAACAAAGTAATATCAACGGCGCGCGAAGTTCTCTCAGCGATGATTTTACTGAGATTAATGTGTGAACCAAACCCATGAAGCTCATAACGAAGACAGAGCTTGGAGCGTCTATCATTTCTGGAGATCCTGGTCTCTCGAATACCGAACCAAAAAAAAAAATTTAATCACGACGAATGGGACGCAGTAACTTTGTAATAATTTGTCATATCTTATCAGCAAGGATATTTTTTTTAAATTGATAAGATTACCAAGATTAATAAATCCGTGGATAAAATTCTCCAAGATGAAAGTGAAATAACTACATATGCATAATATGAGATGTTTCTGATCAATTCGAGTACTCGTAATAATTACTTGTATAAATGCGAATAAACATTAGATTATAAAGTACATCGCGGGAAATTTCTCACACTGGACAAATCGCACGAAAATAAACTGCTACTAGAGATCGTAGTAACACGTGGCAGATGAGGCGTGCTGAAAGTTCGCCATAAATGAAAACGCGTAAAGAAGCCTAAGAAGCCTGCTCGTTGACAGCCGTGTCAATAACCCCGAAAATCGATCCATCAGCTGTAATCACGATACCTGCTCCCTCACGTACGTTTAATGTAACCTTCCATTTGTGCGAGGCAGAACGTGACATTTCATAGAAACGAGCATGAGAGGAATACGTGCTCTCTCTCGAGTTAGCTGGTCATAATCTTCGAAACGTGAACTTTGACGTGAAAGATGAAAAGTTTTTTCGTGGAATATTTGCTCAACGAAAACGCATTTTAAAAATCTCCAGCTTGTGTCTTCTGCCACAGAGAAGCTACGTTATTATAATCTCATCGCACGAAAAGTCTAGGAATAGAACATCTATTTTCTTTTTGAGATACTGAGCTATATCATTTAATGCATTATTAATTTTTAAAACATTATTAACCATTAGAAATTTGGAAATTCTGCGTGAGATTTGAGGAAAAATAAACTTGAGACTTACATTTGAAATACTATGTTGTTAATTACCATGTCTTAATGAATATTTCATCACAGAGAAAGCAAGCAAGAATTTCCCCGATTTGTTATTTTAGCAACTATATAAACTTGTTGCGAATATAAATCGAATCTCATAAATGAGACGCTAAGAAAACGAGAGCCTAAAGGCAGATCAATAATGTTGGTTAAGAAACATATCGCGTTTCCGCTATCTGCACCAGCGGAAACACCGTATCTTTAAAGCCAACGAGATGTGTTTATTTGGAGCCGTGACAAGAAATTTAAAATTGAACTTGCCTGAAAACAATGCGTCATTGTTAATAGAATCAGCTTAATTATTATAGGTTACCGCAAAGAACGACGCCATTTTTATCTTTACGCAGCTTTGAAGCATTCTTTATGACAAATGTTTCGGAGCGTGTTGAAAAAATAATAAAAGATAAAAGTGTTGAAAAACTATGCAGTGGAAACTTGGCTGGAACTGGAGCAGTCTTGGAAACTTAATCGATGCAACACGAAGCGCGGAGGAAAATACACGAATAGCTCGAGTCGCTTGACGCGCGGCGATATATACATCAGTTTCTATGTTTTCCGCGCGGAAGGACTACGGGGGTAGGTTGTAAAATTTACGACGAAGAAATACTGCGGCAGGAAATCGCCTCAAGAGGAAACGTGCGCCCGTAAAAATTGTACAGTGCGAAAGCACGGAAGAATATAGCGCATTGAGAAGAGAGCAGGAATTATCACGCGGTACTTGTGCATCTTCGCGTGTCTCGATAAAAAAGACTGCAGTAAAGAAGCAACAAAAAAAAAAAAAAAAAAAAAGAAAGAAAAGATCGATAATAAAAGAAAAGGGTAGTGCCAGCTGTCAGAGACAGCTGGAATCGTAGAATCTCTCTTCGAATCAGTGCCCGACTAAGCCAGAGAGTGGAAGTGCCAGAGGAGAGCTCGACGGCGTGCAAGAGCGGCCTCGTACGCGGCCTCGTACGCCGATTGAGCAGTGGCGGTGGTCGATCGGGTCACCCCGTGATCGCCTCGCGCGACCGCGGCAACGGGAGGAACGGGGGCCCCAGGAGGGAGTGCGGGCCCGTCAGGCCCGACGGTAGCGGCGACAAGACGAGTCCTAGCGGCGATTGCGCCCTCGTAGCCGGGGAGCAATTGGTGGTGAGAACCGATAACACCACGGTGTCCGCATCCGCAGGGACCCCCCCTGGCCGCGGTACCCCGAGCCGACGGCCCAGCCGCGATCTAAGCCCCTCGAAGAAATCGTCGACGTCGTCGGCGACCGGCCAGCAAGATGCGGTGGCCAGCCACGGGGGCGGAGGTGGTGCCGGTACCGCGTCGTCGTCCGGTGGTTCCGGACAAGATTGGCGGAAGCTAGTCGGCAGCATAAGGCGCAAGGTGCGCCGCAAGACCGCTCAGAATAGTTCCAGCATATCTGAGGCCGCTCTGCAGGAAACGACTAATCGTAATCAGGACGACTTCCTTAAGGCCGCCATGAGGATCTTCCTGGTGGTGTCGCCGCCGATGGGACGTGTTCAGGTAAACGTCGCTCGCATCGCTATTTAATACTCGATCGTAGCAATAGCTCGAAACTTTTTCTATCCAGTTTTTCTATTATTAAATTATTTTATAAAATAATGTTTGATTAAAACGTACACGTATAGTGGGGAATTTATAAGCATTAATAATTGATTTCTTTTAAATTGAAAAACACTTTACTGTACAATTTGTGGTTCGCAAGTGGCCGATATAAGAATTAATAGTATATATATATATAAAGAACTTTTTTCCTTTGACGTAAACTGCAATCGCTGCGATCTATATTGGCGTACTACTTTTTCTTAAGCCGATTGACGAACAAAACATTCGACGAAAAAGAAATATTTGATGTCACCAAAGTAAAAAGATGCTTCCACGTAAAACTCGAATCCAATCGGATGCTTTTACTTGATAAAAGAAACTGATAATTGCCTTGCGGATCTAAGACCTAGATTCTATTCGCTCTCCCAAACGACAATCCGGATTTATATGATAAAACGCGAGAGAGGAGAGAGAGATATATATCTCTTTTACCATTCTATTTAAAGTGTAACAAGAAATGTTTTATTATTTTAATCTTCTCAAGAATCTTGAAGCAATTCATCATAGATCTCTGTTTTATTTATATTAATCATATATCGTTATTATCCTTATTTATTTCTTTAATATTCATTAAAATATATATTTATTTATACTGAATTATTATATGAATGAACAAGAGATGAATACCTCTTTTTAATTTGTTTATATTAATTAAATTAGATTCTCTTATTAATCGTACATTTATGATGCTATGTTATAACCATAATACGCCATTAGCTAGGTATATAATTTAGATTTTAATTTCGGTATATAATTTAAAAGTTACCGCAAAATGTGTCTCCGATAAATCACAATAATTAATCCTTTAACACCCCGCAACGAGTGCTATTGCGCGGACCTGGTATCCATTATAGTCGTTTTCGCAATTACGTTGACCGAAAAGTACATTATCAGTCAAAGCCGCTTGAAACGAGGACGTCCTGTCCTGATGATGAAACGCGAAACAAATTGTCTCTTTATAAAATATCCATGCAGACGGAATACCGGACGATTTTCCTGTCATTACACTTGTCACATGTCTGATTGAAGAACATATTCGAAAGATAGTGATTTGGAGGAGACGCGGAAATCAGAAATTTACGTACAAAAAATATTTAATATTTTACTATTAGAAAATATTTAATTAATTAACAGATCACTCGGAGGAGACGCGGAAATCAGAAAAATTTACGTACAAAAAATATTTAATATTTTACTATTAGAAAATATTTAATTAATTAACAGATCACTTACGCGTGTATCTTAGGCATACGCCTACTACTTTCCCTAGGTGCAAGTTGTCGACCCAGATTACGGAAATTCCACCGTAATATACCGCTGGACGCTATGCGTTATCTCGTTCGCACACTTGTTTCCGTCTGAATTTATCAATCAAATCATGCCTGAATGCGCCCGAGTTGCATTGATCGCTCCGGTTAAACAACACCATCGTGATTTCTTAATCTACGCTTCGGTTCGACTATTCCTTTTTTATTTCCTTTCTTATCAGGTACGGGTGGATTCAGTCGCGATACGCGCGATATAACTCGCCGACTAATCGATTATCGCGCTGTTTGCACCGCGACCTTTCGTCTGATGTAACAGCTGTATTCGATGACCCGCTCTTCGACTATGCCATAGCCGCGAGGATATTTGCACGCGATCGTATTATCGCGTAAGTAGAGGTCGTTTAAAGATAATTAATGATAATTCTTATCCAGACGAGGAACATTTGTTAACATTTGTAACATTAAAAATACCGATTATTCATCAAAATGTCAAAATTATTACGATGCTTTTTTCAACGAAAAATTAAATTTTAGATTTTGGCAATTTTTGTAATATTTTTATACTAAATTTGAAATGTTATATTAAGCAAAAATGATATATTGTCGAGCGCTAAAGCATATTTATCTAGTACATTATTTGAATTTATAGTGCGATATTCTTTAGAGATAAAATATAAAATAAAATTTTTCTTCGAAGTATAAACATCATGCGCATCGTTGTTTATACAACGAACGATTTGTATAGTTGATTTCGTTGATTCCGATGCACCGGGAGATACAAGACTGCTTCGTAACTAAAACGTATCCGTAAAAAAAAAAATCTGTATATAATCCCTGTCCTTATTACGTCACTACTTCACCTACTTTAACAAGAACCTCTTGTCAAAATCAAACATTGCATTGCATCGTCTTTGCGAACGAAAAGTCGTTGTTAGTCGTTATTTTTCCAGACAAATAGACAATTCAGAGCAATTGTATGAAAAGAGACATTCGCACACATTGCCTTTAATTTACAACTGCTACGGTAAAATTTTGGTAATACAACTATATTATTATTGTTGCAGATTCAATTTGATTTCCATAAGTAAATTTTTTCGAGAATCTGGAAATTTAGACATGGAATAAACATTTAACTCTAATCATTAAATTTCGAGTAAATTTTTTTCAAAGTACGTTTATTTTTTTCTTTTCTTTATTTTGTAACGTGTTATTACGAACGCTCTTTTGAACGCTAGTGACAGTGGCATTGCGGGTCAAAGATATCTGTTTGCCCTGACCCAGATTTGAAAGTGTTAGATCGAACAACTGTCACGTGATAACATAGATGTAACAAAATACACGTGCATATGTGACAAGCATTTAATGCGCTTCGATTTGCTTTTTATGTATTGTCACGTAAGAGAGAAATAGATCCCCATAATAGAACTTTATTCTTCCATCATGTGTTGAATTAATTGCATTTTATGTATTTAATCGAAATAAATCTAACGTACAATTCCAGAAATACAACTTTAAGGAGTAGAATAGCGATAAACTTAGCAAAATTTACTAAAAGTATTCTAGAATGTGAAACTTTTAAAAAGTATTATTATCATCGCTTTGATCTATTTAGTATGAGATGCCATGCGATATAAAGTCACATTAGATTATTACTAACATTATTCATTTTTCAAATGATATAAAAAATTATATATATATATGTATATATTGCTAATATTAATATGTGATATTAATATGAGTGATCGTCTCATTTCCCACAAAATAATATAAAAGAGAGATAGGGGAAAAAGAGATAAATCATTTCTTTCGACCATTCGCATACGCTGAAATCGTGAATAATGCGTTACTTATTTAAACACGTGGATACAAACCGTCGGCAACAAAAAAAAAAAAAAACATTTCTTATTCTGTACGATTCTTTTATAATTTTATTAGTGATGGTTTTTTAATCCATCATAAAGAGACAAGCGTGTCATGCAAAGTATAATTTCTAAAAATAAATAGCAACGTATAATATCATTCAAAAATCGAAGCAATCGCCAGCATAATCGCGCAAGCGAAGCTGTAAAATAAACCATCGTATTTTAATAAAGAATATATAAGTTGACTGTCCATCAAAGGTTATGAAACGATAATGAAAATTCCATTGGCACAGTGGTAATATGAAACTGCAAGAAAAGTATAGAAAGGAGGAAGGGAGGTAAAAGGGAGAGTATATCGACCATCAAGTGGCCATCTTGTCTAACGGAAGGGAAGAGATGGTGTTTTGCGAGAGATTGATGGGTAGCCGGAAATATATGGGCGGGTATAAGTAAGAAAGAGAGAGACACGCGGATCGGAAGGGTTCGGCGGGGGCTGATAGCACGTCGGTATATATCTACGATTTCACTCACCTCGGTTATGAAGTCTCGAAAGCGAATGGCAGGGGATAATCTTTGGCATGATGCCAGCTAGCTCAGCTAGGCTTAAACCTCGGAGGTTTTCTACTTTTCCGCGCCGCGACCTTGCCTCTCCATCAAATCTTATCGACTTTAACAGTGCTTCTCAATTTCGAGAAATATATCGGCTTAAACGCAAGACTCGCCCATTTCCGAGCTATTTGAACCCAATATTTTGTTTCCTTGGATAGTTGAAATTATTATCATCGGTCACATGTTATCTATCGCGTGCAGAAGTACAATTTTTTTTTCTTTTTGTAAACCTACATATGTACATATATACGTAGAAATATCGAAATTGAAAGAAAAAAAAGATTTATATCTCTCGAAATGCTTCTCCATCGTTTTACAAAGTCGTAATAATTAAAGTGATTATTATATATAAATAAAGTTTCTACAAAGCTAGATTACTTAGCTTATTTTTACACGATGACGCTACGTGTCTGCGCAGCCTAGAACGTTTCGTTATTTGAATTTCCTATTGTACAACGTGTAGAATAATTATAGCATATTCGTTTCGAGGTAATAAATGATGACAAATCGCGTGGAGGCGACGCGCGCTAATTACTTTCTCAGAGCAATTACGATCACGCTTGAAGATATGGCGGGCAATTTAATGAAGCGCCAGTTTGCGTTTTGATATACAATTTTCCGATTATGAGATTAAATCGGGCCCTATCTAACAGAGTTAACAAGTTTCGTAGTTGCATATATTCTCTTTGGCAACGTATTTGTGTTCTCGATAAAACGTTGATGGAATAAAGCCCCGAGCCATACTTGCGTTAAGCTCTACTTATGCAATAGTTTGCTTTCCTGCTGCATCGCATCGGCCCAACTTCAATAAAACATATATAAGCTATGAGTGTCTCGTTGTATACTTACAAATTGATATTTTATAGAATAAGATAAAGTACCTCCTGATATATGAGATAATTTTCTTAGATATTGTACAACGTAGAAAATAAAAACAAAAATAAAGAAAAGATAATTCAAAGATATTAAGTGGATTAAAATTGAGTAAAGTTTACGTTCAATTTTCTTTTTTTGTCTTCTATTAATTATTAATTAAAATTAGATTACAATTATCTTTGTTTCTCAATTTTTTCAGAAAATTCATTTATCGAGATATTTAATCCTGACTATTAAAATCGCTACATTGTCTTAACTAAGAAAAAAAATTTTTTATTAAGTTCTCTTTGATATATACTTTACGATCGTTCTTTATTTTCATCAACGAAAAAAATTCCGTCTTGTATTTATCTTAAAATTTATCAGCAAGCGCAGAACAAACTAATTCTCTCCCAAATTGCGTGTATTTTCACTCTGCAGTCGCAAAACATAAGCCACTGCGGTCGAGGCGTTTTGCAGTGTGCCCGATTTCTCTAGATTTAGTACAGCTGGCGCAGAGGAGAACCTTGAAATTACATTCCCGCTCGTGAAGACTGTGCGCTAGATGAAGCTCGATATTATTATACCGTCAGCTTAACGTTCTCATCCAATACTGGAGAAACAGGCGGAAATACCGACGTGTGACATACAAAAGTACTGGGGGCATTTCTGATATGGATCAAGATGTTTACAATGCCAGATGCAAATCGTACTAAAATGCCAAAGGACCATTACAGAGAACAATAACTTGATAACGTTTTAGTTGATTTAATAAAAATTTTTCATTTATTTTACTACTTCGAAACGAATTAAATAATCTTATTTGATTGCGCTTTGATTCATATTATATGTACATTGCAGAGAATGTAATTGCAAACTAAATAACAGGACGATTATTTTTGTGAGCCGTATATAAAATCCATCGATATTCCAAAAAATTATTAAATTTTCGGCAAACATTTGAATAGCTTTGGCTATTGAGCTTGAAATTTTAGCACGTGAATAGACTTGCCTATTGCGGTTTATTGAAGCATCGGACGTTTACAGTCTTCGATGATATGAACTAGTTTATAGGTGGACGGTTCGGAGCGGTTAATGTTCTAATCGTGGTCCATTATTATCGAACAATGGCTCTGTCTACGAACACATTAATAACGACATACACAAGAAGATATATAAAACGTCTATAAACTCGTATATTATAATCGTATATTATACGAGTTTATTATATTTTTAAATTTATTAGCCTCTCACACATATACATATATATTTTTACTGGCGCAAAAGTTATATATAAAAGTTATATATCGATGAAAAAATAGCCATTTACATGAAAATTATTTTTTCGAAAAAATTGTTTTGCTTGAATTATTAAAATATTTATAAAACTGACAAGATAAAACGGGCGTACAAATCGGATGAATAAAATTCATGGATCTGAAGAGCGCATGTCGAGGCCGGAAAGCATTAATTTCGAAACTAAAGTGCTTGCGTCGTGGAGCACCGCTGAAGCAGATACGTTTGCATATATATACATTTACCGCGAAGAGTATTATATCTACAAAATTAGAGACCTGGATCAATTTATAAGACACGATTTTAGTTGACTTGTAATTTATATCCAATCATATGCAATCTAATTCCAACCGAAAACGATAACTTATGATTTATGCATATATATATGATATCATTGGAATTACAGAGTTGTATAACTATCTGTCTGTAATAGATCCTAGATAAATCCTAGGATTGAATAACTAATTTATTAAACTAAGTTTTATTAAAGTTTGTTAAAGATAATTAGTTTTTTTCATACAGAGGCTTTTTCAATAAACATACTACCAAAGTCTCTTATACTTTTCTCGCGTATCCTCTCTCTAACAAAAATATAATTTAAATTTTCATTAAATTACAATCTCTAAGTGTAGTAAAAACATGCATATGAGCAACAAATCATAATTTATTCAATGTTTATACGTATATATACATTATTAAGCAAAAATATTTGTTTCACTAACAACAATTTCAAACTTATATTATTTCGAAATTATAATATTATGATACTTTATGATTTAGCATTTATATTATGCAAAAATCCTGCTTTACTTCATAATAATTTTGTTTTTTTTCGACACAACATCGCTCTTGCAGTAACATCGTCAGTGTATATAGTAAAGGTGGAATTATATTCATCTCACGGGATTTCTCGCAATTGCCAACCGCACGTTTCTCCGCTTGCTTCATTATACGAATGTTCCGGCAAATTCAAGTGGATAAGTCAGAGCAAGAGAAAAGATCGAAAATCCGTATCCGCGATCAAACTAAAGTTTTATAGTTATTCAGTTTGCTATTCGGTATGAATGCATTTCGTCCAACGTGACGGCATATTTGGCAAGCTTGTTAAATAGTTGGAGTAAAATTATGACGTGCGGATGCAGCTGTTCCGTTGCTTTTTCTGCCTTCTGTGCATCTTTGTAACAACTGCGCGAAGATAAATGTTTAAAGACTTTGTTAAGTGAATTGTCAAGTTCTACGATGCAGAAAGCAGAATTTTCGCGTAAATGTTTCAACTTTTACTATCTCCTTATATTCTGGATAAACAGAATATCCGGATTTAGATGAATAAACTAGAAAACACGTAATGAATATACTATTACGTTGAAATAAATTATTTATTTTTTATTTTTTATTTGCTATTTAAATTATAATTATCTGTCGTTGATCAAGTTATGCTTAATAACATATCTAAATATTAGATTAATATAGACATTTTTTAGATAAATAATTGGACAAATTTTTTAAATTTTAGATTAGTATTAAATTAAATTTATATTTTAAAAATTGAAAGAAAAACACATGAATATTATGTTTCAAAATAAGAGAGAAGCTTAGTACTGTTAATCCCAGAATTTTTTTAAATAAGTAATATAGTTTGTGTTGAATTTTGATTTATTTAAATTGATATAACACTATAAGCTCATTTGCAGGAAACTTTACGAGGAATAACCAACAAACTTTGAGTAATGTATCCGTTAAGTATGATAAATTAGCAATTATATATATATAGTCACCAGGGACCATACCCTAATCACCAACACAGCAATGAATATTACGAAATATTTATTGGCTATTACACAGCAGCTATATGAGGAAACATTATAAATAAAAATTTTCCGAAGTTTGAGAAAGAAATATGAATTTAATAATTTTTATTGTTTTCAAAATACAAATATGAAAATGTAGCAAATATTCATTATATTTAAAAGAACGCAAAAGTTTCTATTTTATTTTTTAAAGTGAGTTCCTCTAGTTGCTTTATCCCATTATATTTTAATTAGATTCTGCATTTATGTGCAATGGCAGCTGATCAATTGTTTAGCAATTGTTTCTCGCAAGTTAAAGTTACTGATATACTCATCCATCACAGATTCAATTGCTATTCAACTAACATGCAGTTGTTAGATCTGTTGATCGTAGGTATAGTAATCATTTATCACATCTGCAGGTGTATAAAGCAGCATAATTTTAGTTTCATTCAACATATCGCTACATATGATCGCTGTCCCAGTTTTTGCTACTAAAACGGGGCACAATGTAATTTCCGCGTTTTAACAACTACTAAAGTATTCGTTGTACTAAAGTATTCTTGTATCGCGTTCTCTCTTCGCTACGTGAAATACAATTTTGCATTTTTGATCATTTATTTTGATACATTTTTAAATGAAATATTCCTCTAAATTTTCAAAAATCGTTTATTGTATATTATCAGTTTTAAGCGGAAATTAATACTTTAATAAATGACTGTTAAACTAATATTAGCTTTTAACAGCGATTTATTAAATCATTCGATCACTTAATACAAATCTTATCGTTTAGTCTTATTTTAAGAAGTTTAAGATCAAGATTTTTAAAGAATATAATCTATTAGCAAAAAAAATAAGAAAGATAAGAATATGTCTGATTAATTTCTTGCAAATTTTATGTAAATACTAACGGAAAAGCATTTTACAAATAATCCAAATTTTATTATCGAAAAATTACTCGGTAATTAAGATCTATTCAAGCTAAAGTTTCTTGAATTCTTTCGAAACATTTTTCGTTCAATAATTTCTATCCAGATATTTTACTCTTTTACTTCTGCTCGTTACACAGTGATCGTACGTGTTGAACTTTTGATGGTGCTCATTAGATCTTTCAATAAGTATTCTCAATCGAAGTGCATCAAGACGCGCATTTGAAGTTGAACAACGAAATTTTAATAAAGTTCAGGGGCATCATCAAGTTTTCTAGGAGAAGCGAGGAGAATATTGCGACGCAATTTATTTTCTGTCATCTCTTGCAAACATGCTGACTGTTCTCGAACTCACCGCAAATGATAGTTTGTCGAACAAATCTCATCGAGTTTGCTATAGTTGCAGATAACACTGAACTTTTTTTATTCGAGTTTAGACCAGAAAGAAAATTTGACATCAACTTTTTGGCGTATATTAAATAAGATAATTCTAAAATAATATAGAAAGTAGATTTTATTTCAGATTTTTAAAAAATTTTAGGTTTAATTATCAACGTAGTTAGTATTTAATATTAATTTTTGGTCTCAAATTTTTAGCAAAATTAAGTTTCTATGAGAGAAAAAGAGAAAGAGACATATTATACATTCTATAAATTCGAAGCAGAATGCATTTATATAACTTCTGGTTAAGTTTTCTAAAGTTCGCTTTTGCAGAGGATCTCAAGAGAATATTGCTCAAGCGCTTTCAAATGCCTTTGATTACAAAGTGCTGTTATAATTGACAAGAATGATTGTTGTAAGACGACGTATCTAAGATTGCTACAGCTTATGATACATATATATATTATATATATACATACTCGCCATACTATACCCTAATCACCAACATAGCAATGAATATTACGAAATATTTATTGGCTATTACGCAGCAGCTATATGAGGACAAATTATAAAGATGTATATATGATATGATGATATGAATGATATATATATATATATATATATATCATTTCATTTGAATTGTTGAATGATTTGTATGACAATTGCAAGATGGTAATTAAATAACAATATGTAATATGAGAAGAATAGTACCGATACGAAAATAATGCAAAATTTTCATGATTAATTAAAGAGCGATTGTGATTTTGTGTTTATTACCTGCTAAATTGGAAATTAAATAACGGAAATTGATGAAGGGTATAAATATAATAATAGAATCTCTTATGGCAATTAACCAGTTTTACACCATTATTTAAATATTAGTAAGGCTGAATATAATTGAAAACTCCAATGCAATTATTTATTGAATACCAGAGGAATGTTGCCAGATGGTTGGCTTTTCCTCGAAATAACAAAAAGGATCCAAAATATTTTTCAACTCTCTACGCCGTTATGCAACAAATCACAGATGACTTTCATTAGCGCGAGGCTTTTCGCTAAATGAATAAAAAGCTGCCAACTAACAGAAATCAGGCTTTTTCCGCGTTCGCCGGTGAACAAACGGCCGCACTTACGGAGCGTTTAAGCAGCGATAAAAATAGCGAGAAATTGAAAGCTACGCAATTAATTTGCTCCAACTAGAGAAACGTTTCTCTCTCGTTCGGGAAACCAAAAGTTCTTGTAATGCCTGTTGGTGTTTATGGCGCAGTAAAAGTCGTTCGCGTGTTTCAGCCGATCAGAATCAATTCGTCTGACCATCGCGCGTCCTTACTACCTCGATTTGATATATTATCACACTGACTGATAATTCCTGAAATGTTTAAGCCGATTCCTACTATCATTTCGACGCACACGTATGCGCCCGGTAACTCATTAAACTGTAATTCTTTCATGTTATCCGTTACATTCACATAATTTTCGCCTCCAAGTGTCAGTCGATCATGATAATAATGCTCTTTTGCATTCAATACTGCGATTCGCCATTTTATTTACAAGAACCTGCTATGATATTTACACTTAAGACGTTATATTTTATTAGCTTTAATTTTCATTTTTCAACAATAGAAAATGTGCAATATTTTTACGTACATGCTATGCGATTATAATAATTCGAGTAAATGAGCTGTGAGCGGGAGAATATTTCAGTATTCGATTAATTCCTATTCGTGAGCAGGAGCATAATTCCATCTACGACGGTGCTTAAAGTGCCTTATACGTATATAATGATCTTGTGCCATACGCCAAAGCAAAGCAAGAGTCACAAAAAACTTGGAGCGGAAATGAAAACGAGAAGCGAGGGGAAAAGATATATGAAAATATAGCGCTGGAATGAGAGAAAGAAAAAAACCGGAAATCATACGAGAAAGAATGACAGATGCACAGTGTCCATATTCTGAAAAAAAAAATTTGATATCATTTTGGAATAGGTTGTTGCTTAACATGTAAGTTATATTACAAGAGTTACCCCAAAGATGTGGAGAACGCTTTTTTCACCAATCGTGGTTCACGGGAGCAAATAAGTAACGAAACTTTTAATTCGAAGCAGAAGTTACTCTTGAAAAGAATTTTAATTTGAGGCGTAGTTGTGCTAAGATATCTCATCTTAAAGTTCAAAAAGTTACATCGACATTCTTAATAGCATTCTGACTCCACTGGACACTCTAGATGTAAATCTGAAATACCTCTTCCACAATAATTATGCAACATTTCTCCCGGACAAAGTTTTAATCTAGCCAACATTTTACAAAATTTATACGAAACATGCTATATCTACAAGTTACACATATAATCGGTGATTATCGATGAATCCAAGCTCGTCGATCTAATCTCTAAGATCGCAGATGTCACTCATAACTGAATTTACGTGAGCGCGAAATCTCGTCGTTCTCGTCTCACCCGATCCAATTAGCCGTCGCCGCCGGTCTCATTTGCTCTACTTTAATTACGGCCTTCGTTCCAAATCTGACGACTCTACACTGATGGAACATCACTGTCGTCAAATTTGTAGTAGCCAAAACTTCTTCTGATCTTTCAACTAGCGCGGTTCTTGAATTTACTCGACTTCTTTATAACCGAGTGACATATCCATCTCTCTCTCTCTCTCTTTCTTAAATTAGAAAATTCAAATAATAAAAAAGAGATTGAAATAATCGGTGGCAAAGATAGAATGATAGCGGCAATTTTAAATCAGAAAATTAGTTTTCCAATCTAGTGGATAAATAATGGAATCGACAAAAATTTATTAAGCACTTTTTCCACTTTTTCGATATTTAACAAAGTTGTCTTTTTTATCTCTGAATAATTCTATATTCTTTTACATTTAAAAGTATCAAAATAAATATTCGATTCTTGCATAATATTCAAAGCTAATGAAAAATTTTAATTTTTTCTCTTTTTCTTATTTTTTATAATCTTACACAAATTTCCATCATTACTCACAATCAGATACAGAACCCATGTAATTGCTCTACGAGAGAATTATAATATAAAATATTTAATTATAAAAATGTTTCGATAATATAATATTTGAAGAAAATATTATTAATATTTAATTTAATTTAACGCGCTCTTGCGTCTTTATCACATTAAGTATGTTGAATTATTTCTCATCTCTCAAAGGCTACTCATCAAAGTGACGAAACAATCTTGATTTCGCAGACTTTTCCGCGTATCAAGCTGAAGATTCGATTTAACGTCTGTCATGTTTATGGACGGGGGATCGAAGAAAATTGCGTTGCCTGTTCGTCGCCGTGACAACTTGAAAATCCGCGTAATCTTCAGAATACAGTGGCCAGAAGGAAGATGCGTCGAGAGATGAGCGCGACGCAAAATCTCGTAGCGTAAGAAAAAAAAAAAAATATTACCCGACAAAAGGTCTTATCGCCGACTGTTCAAGGTGTCCCGGGTAGCAAGATGCGCGCCGTACAATCGCAATATTAAACTTACACGCCGCATTTAACCGCAGGGCATTCTCACCACTCCATTAAATACGCTACTTTCTAGGTTAACGTTCGCCGAGTTATACACTCACTTTACGACTAATATCGGAGATCATTATTGGCGATATTTCAGATATTAAGAGCAAACTTTATGAGCCGCCTTCGCGAACGAAACTTGCGACACATTTGCATTTTAACAAGCGCGTGGGAAGAAGGATTCGTGAAAAAAGTCTGCTACACGATGTTGATATCGCGCCACTGTAATCTGAAATGGATATTTCGATATTATAAACGATGATACTTTGGGCATATATATTTTTTGTCTTAAGTGTCTCGTAAAGAGGAATTAGATATGCCTATCGCGTGTATATAAATAACAGTATCTCGTAAAATTTATATTCTCCGAAAGTTGCATGCATAGTAGCACAAAATGCTCCAAGTACAATTTTTTTCTCATATCTATTCTTATTTCGCGCAAATGCTTCCTTTATATTCCGAAGAAATCTGAATCTAAGCATGTGTATTAAAAGATTATTTGCACAAATAATCGTTACTGCGAAAGATCAATATCCTTCTTTCAGTATCGACACTCGCATAGAAAGCTTTGTTTACTCATACTCCTTAAAGTTTGAAACTCGAAGTGTTTTACGATCTGAGAACTGCGAGGCGCATTGCATCTTGCATCTCTCTAAAGTCTCCTCACTAATCGATAGAAACTCGCATTCAAGTTTCCGTATAACTAATTGCCCATCGAATTGCAATGAATCAGCGATTTTGGCTTTAATACGCGGCACAGCTGCGATCTTGCACGATATTATTGTTTATGTGGCCACCAAAACTTGACTTAGATTGATTAACGGGAAGGCTAATTGATGAGAATTTCAATCGTGCCGACCAATGGAACAATGCGAGCTTCGATCTGTGGCAAGCTATTCTCACCGTGGAATCATGCACTTGTAATTGACACGAAAATTCAGGACGGGAATTTAAGACTTAATTAATTGATAAGACGACGAATACAAATGAGTGTGAGTATTTTCTGATAAGGCGGAATATATCCCCCGAGCAAAAAATATTGTGAATAATTACGGGGAATCTTGGTAAATAAAAATATAGTTGGTCATATGTTTATTGTAAATTCTCAGAAATACAAGAAAAGGAAAAAACCAATACGAATCAAATGCTATTGCGATGAAAAAGAAATCCATAAAGGTATCAAAGATGCCGTTATTTCACGCAAAGGAATTTTTTGATCGGGTATTCAATTTCTCGAGTTGTCTCAGGAAGCAAATCGCGAAATAATATCATATCTTTGCAAATAATATGTATATGTCTCAAATACATTTCAAAATGTACAGAAATATATCATCGTAAGGTAGAAAGAAATAAAGATTGACGTGTCGCAGATTTACATCGGGAATTCTGCCAGACTCTCGATATGAGGCGAAATGGAAGCAGATGATATCGGTGAAAAGTAACATTATATGCGAAGAGTGATTTAATACACGTTCTACACACACACATAAAATACTCTTTCATAAAACAATATATCACAGTTTTCTCGTGTGGAAAAATTCCGTAAGATACTATAAAATCCGAAATCGCGCGTTCGTCTGCGATGTTTCGAACGTCACGATAAATCTATAAAATATCAGAGAACGCATAAAATCGCGTAGCCACGACAGGGGAATCGTACTATTTCCAGAAACTCACGAAAAATTGATCAAAATGTCTTAATAAAACGAAAAATAATGCATGAAATAAAGCGCAGAAAATTTGACAAATTTATTTAAATCAAACACATAACATCAAAACGTCTCGGAAATCTTACTTTAAGTCGTTGATCTTTTTATGTTATTTTGCTCATGATCAATGGTTTATTCAAGATGTAACAATAATAAAAATCAATCTATTAATTATAGATTTTAGCGATTTTTTCGAAGATTCTTTACACCAAAAATTAAAAAAATAATATAGATGATTAAATTTGATGTTCTCGAAATTTATTAAAGATAATTGTGTTTTATATTTATCCCTTACTGCTCTTCTCTATTCATATTCATATGGTTTACAAAATTTTTTTTACTTAATTTTACCTTTCTTTTTTATAAAGGAAAAGTCCTTAATCAACGCGAAAAAAGCAATACGAAACATCTTATTTGTATGCATGAACATATTTTCCAGATACAACATATTACATATCTTGCAAATGCGATATTCTCGAGAGGGAGAGGTAGGGAGAGAGGCATAAGAAGCTGGACGTAAGAAGAAAGTCATATAGAGGGTTGAGCTAAAAAAAAAGTTGCAATATTTTCCAATATGATCGAAACGGTGCATTACTCGAGTCCTCTTTTAGCAGAGACGATCTTCACTCGCACGACTTCGCTTTCCGTCCGCCATCGCGATATCACGATGATGATCTTACGAATTATCTTTACGAAGCAAGGGTGGAATAAGATCGAACGGTCAAAGACACACAGGGATCGGTTATCGGCGCGAATCTATCGATGGGTAAACAACGCGATGGAAATATGTTAGTATGTACATCAAAGTATTGTATGTACAGGCGACGAGAAAGTATCGTCGTCCTCAATACTGTTGGCCGAGGGCGTAATTGAGTTTTCTCTCAGACTCTGCGATGCGGCTCTTTTCCTTCCTCTTTTCCTTTTTCTCTCTTTCTTACAAATATATCGTCGTTCTTGCCCATTTTCGGGACGTTGTCAGGAAATCAAGAAAGCAATAGAGAAAAGAAGGAATTATAGTGTCAAAAAAATATGTTCTACATATAATCAAAAAACAGAAGTGATTGAAAGTTAGATTTAGCTTCAAAGGATGATGATAAAGAGGAGATAAGTAAAAGTTTTTTCCACCACATAAATCCAACGATATTCTCGACAGTCATCGAGCCATCATCGAGCAGCTTACTTTTCCTTTCGCGCAAATTGCTTTGAATACTTCCCATCAATTAGAATAATCATGCCTCGTGAAAGCTTCTTTGACGACTAAAGAGGATTTGACACAACGGCGACGACGATTGAGTTGGTATAAATATCCTGCTTTCATCCTGAACGCTTGAAAGGCATGCAGCTCGGCCTATCGAAAGAAATTATTGTATTACTCGCGATACAATGAAAATCGTACTTATTTTAGAAATTAAGGCTTATAAGAAATTTCGAATAGTTCTGGTTAATATAATTAGATGGTTATTTTTTTCAGAAATATATTGTGCACGTTGATACAATTTAGAATTTCCAAAGTCTCACGCAACTATTTCTGGTAAATTTAGAAATTTGAAAAAACAGTTTTTTTGGATATTCCATGACACTATTATTTTATTAATAAAAGATATTATTTATTTCAGATTGTTTTTATGGTCCTTCCACTAAAGAATATGCCAAAATGACATGAGTTGTCTTAAGTTTATCGTTAAATAATTGATTATTAAGGACTCTACGTGTCTGTTATTGTTTATGCGCGTGTGCCATCTTAGGCTACGTGCCTCGTAAATAATCGATTGTCACACGAATTATTTATAAAGACATTTTTATATGAAACTCACGTAACATTTCGCACTATTTTTGGAAAGACCGTAAAAATTCTAAGAGTTCTCTGAAGAACCATTTGTATGACTGAAAGCATTTCGCATTATTCTTTTACGAAGTGGAGCGAGTGAATATGCTCTCTTTTATAGAGAAAATTTACTTGAGACTATTTAAAATGAGGAAGTTATCTTTATACATCACTTACTGAAAATTATATTCTCTCTAATTGTAAGAATAATTAATACAACACTAAAAATATTTTTTGTTCGAGAAGTTTAATATTAAAAAATATTATTTTTAACGCACATATTTCATTAGTATTATATATATTGAAGAATTTCGATCGTCTTGAAGATCAATCATCTGAAAATTAGAGAAAGTAATTACACCAGAAAATTACATTGTACAATTTATATAATTTGTCTATAATTAGCATAATTTTCAATTTATTTTAACCGCTTCTGCAATTATTTTCCTCTGACACTAAATTAGGCAATGAGACTTAGTTTCCCGTTACAAAATTAACATGCGCTTTCTATTTCTATAGCGTCATACCAAAGTTGCGCCGTTGTATAGTAACTGACGTAAACTCCCTTGTAGTCATCTAATTATATCTTACGTATTTCGTCGTTGACAAGAAAGAGACAGAGAGAAATAACAAGTGAGAAGAATCCCTTCATAGCAGGAGTAAGTTATCGCGAAGGGAAAAAAGGGAGCACAACAAAGAGCACAACAAATAAATCGCGATAACGAACGGCCTCGTCGACGTACTGGAAGGGATCGATTCCGCGCATAAATCGATTGTCCGGTGACCCACTTCGTCAAGGTTTTACCCGGGATTTATCTCGCAGGAAGTCGGCCTCCTGTGTGTTTTCGCGCCGCCGCGCCGCGGGTTTGTTAATACCTAGGACCAGACATCCTATACTAATGTGTCACGCTCTCTCTTACGAGAGCTCCTCTCAGACAGTTATGCGCGCATCTCGTGCATACCGATGCATTTGATTGCGGCCACAAATCTATTTTATTGTAGGCCGTTTGCGCGCTCTCGCAAACGGCCTCCACGTATCGTATTGTTAGCACTCCCAATCCCGAAACGTTCAACTTGATTGCTGAGCGAATAATTGAGAAAATAAAGGGAGAGAGAAATATGGTATTAATGTGTGAGATCACTTGTGCAATGATAAAAAAAAGATTTGTACAAGTTTATGATTCTGTGTAAATAAAAAAAAAAATTGCGATTATGTCAAATGATATAATTTTGAAGAGAGAAAAATGTTTGTCTTTCTCTCTTTTTCTTTTTAGTTAAATTTTAACATAACTCTTGCTCATATCAGCGGGATTTGCCGTTTCGCTAATTAGACAAGTATATCGCAAGAAAAACGTCCGTGGTTTTTGAAGAAATGTGAAAAGGGCTTTGAATAATATTAGTTCTTTAGAATCAAATATAAAATTATAGCACACATTTTTTATTTAGTTAGAGAAAGAGAGTTCATTATTAATATACTTTCTTCTGATGAAGCAAACGACTCTTTATTGTTACAGGTGCGCTCGAGATCGCTGACCCAGCTGGATGCTCTCAGCAGCAGTATGTTGGACACGGGGGAACATCATCTGGAGAGTGATTCCTCGCAGCAGCAACCCCATCATCTGCACCACCATCAACAACCCCATCAGCTGCAACATCACCCCCTCAGTATCGAGTGCAATCGGATTCGATTTCTCGCGCCAGGCGCAGCATCCGTCGAGATTGTGCACCCCAATCGTACCAAGCACAAACTTTCGCGATCTCAGGTAAAGTAAAAGTTTCCACACTATTACAATTTGATACAAGCGTTTTCTCGGCATAGTTAAAGGTGCGATTATAGTCGATGTAATTTCACTGTGGTAATTTTCCAGCAAGACATTAAAAGTTCTTTTTTCCCGCATTCTTACTTTCTTCTATTAAAATTGATTTCAAATTTTGATGAATATTGTGGAGGTTTTAATAATTTGTAGCGTGAAACATGCATATATTTCTCATTATTACCTCTCTTGTGTATTTATATCCCTTGACGCATATTATTACTAGCATATTATATTTTATTGAAAGGAAAAAGCTTTAATTTTATTCTTCGCATCGAGCGTGAAATGAGATTTTCCATTGAAATCTATATATATATATAATTTCATATAATTTCACAGGAATGTCTAAAATATTATATTAAGCATCTTTTTCAGTCTCTCTTTCTCTCTCTCTTTCTCTCTCTCTCTCTCTTTTAGTAATTAACTTTGTTTCTGAAATATGTGTTAAGTTTGTCAAAGTTTGTTTCAAGTTATCTAGAAAATTAAAATTTTTCTTATTTTTTACATTCTTGAAATTTTTAATTTACCTTATTTTTTAAATCTTTTGTAGTTAAAATCATCAATCTCTATTACAAAAAGAGAAAAATAATGTTTCAAGATTTACTTTGCGTGCAATACGAAATATTCGCGCAACATTTGTTCGGGAAAGAAAAAAAGAGAGGGAGAGCTGATGATACATTCAGCATGGAAACAAAGGGATCGCATGTACGAAAAGTTCGATATAACGAGTGTGGAAATTCCCTCTTTATTTGCGGGATTCCGCTATATCCCAATGCGACGAGCGGCCGAGAATAAAATAAAACGCGACGTGAAACTCTCACATCTTTGTGTCGCCTTCATCCGAGCTAACACAATCTCTAAGAGAAATATAAATGTCCCCGCATCTTTCATATGCCTCCTGCGGGACCGACCATAGAGAGATATATATTTCACTGCTCGAGTACGAGTGTCAAACCGATCGTAAAAAATGCGCGATGAGTGGCCAGAAATATCAGACTTACGGAAGGATATTTTTATCCCGATAATATGTATGTACTCGACGTTTCCATTTCCAGTGCCAGTTTCGAGCGTGATAATCGTAACGCGATAATTACAAATGGACATTTATACATTAAAATGTGCTACAACGTAAACAAATTAATAATTAGAGAACTATTATGTTACTCTTTTTATTTCTTTGCTATTTTTTACAATGCCATTTTGCAAAAATTGCCGAGACAACCGAGTTACTCCGAAATCCAAGTAAGATTCGAGGAGCTAAAAAGGGGGGCTCTCTACCAATGAAATGGCATCGATACAACAGGAAAAGCCGACCCTTTATGTTATTGAAATACTTTCGGCTGCTTGGGAATTTTGCGATCTCTACGAAGTGGCCCGGACATTATCCGAACTGTGATTCCATATCCCAAATGGAAATTCTATGTCACTCCCTGAATTCGCAATGAAGCCAGATTGAACGGCGTGACGCGATATAATAATCTGCAGTTAACGATCTTTTAATGAACCATCAATATTTATGCATTTAAATGCATATTTAAATAATATAAATAAGGATAAACAATATGCTAATAATAAAGATAAATTAGATTAACGGATTGAGAAGAGCTAAGGAAAGCGCCGGTGTATAATGCGCGCAATTATTTTGCGCCCCGCGTTGGTGAAACTAATTTCTTTCTTAGCTCGACGTTAAAGAAAGATGTAGAAAACGTTTACCGTAATTTCCAGGAATTTATAAAAACCGTATCTATGTTGCGGATCAGCAGCATAAATTTATTTCTCTTGGGAGAAGCTATTATAGTGATTAACATATTTTTTTCGTCTATTGGCAAGTCGATCTCGATAAATAAGTAGACAATAGACGATGCAAATGAGAGCGTTAACGTCTTTATCAGCGAGATATTTAAGAAATTCTTTAAATAATTTTTTTTTATGTTTTTTTAAATATTGTACACTTTATTATACGTATAATTATATACGTATGATAAATAATAAATTATTGAGAATTTAATATGCATTTTTGAAAAAGATCATTTCTTTAAGGGAGATAAAAAATGGAGTAAATAACGTTCTATAAATATGCTATGAAATATTTATAGTATATTTTTTTATGAAATATAAAAATTTGATATCCCTTTTAAAATATTTTTTTATAAAAACCGATTGCTATGTATATAAATAAAATTTTTTGCAGTATTTGCATTTTAAAATAATGATTTTATAAACATTGTTCTTTTCGAGTAAAGTTTATATTTGACTCCACAATTAGAGAGAGAGAGAGAGAGAGAGAGAGAAGATTCCAAGAATAATAAATATATTTTTAGTTTTTGCTTTTCTGTGTGATGGTTGCAAGTCGAATTACAAGACACTATAGTACACAAGACAAGATAATCATACTAACTTTAATTGCAATTGGGAATTGTTTCACGTCGCGGAACATTGTTGGTTTCTGACATTTCATTACATCAGCCAGCCTGTTGTTGTCATTTCCTTGTGGCATGCTCTACGCTATGTATACGCGACATAAATGTCACCAAGTAATTCCGTAAAATTAATTTGTCAATTAGCATAATCCCATGACCATGCGCGCGACAATCACGCGAAGGCAATGAAATTACATTCAAAACAAAAGAACAAAGCTTCTATTCAATGCCGCGCTATATAATCGCTCGCGTCATCATGAAATTTTAGCTGCCATTTTATTTCACCCTTTCGCGCGTATCCGTCTTATCTCTTCTCTCCTCTGCAAGAAATACAGTCTTCTTGAACGATGCAAGAAACGCTTTATCTCGTTGAAGCGTTAATTAATTTGTGCTGGTAATATTTTAAACTTTCTCTTTCTCTTTTTTTTTTCTCTCTCCAAGATAAGTTTCATCGATCCTTTTTTAATTTCAGAGTGACTTTCAGAATTATTTCTTACTTTACTTTATTCTTCCTCACTCTAATTGTAAGATTACATAAGAATGTCAGATATTGAGAGAGAAAATAAGAAAAAATAAAACATATTTTAGGAAGAGAAAGAGAAGCTGATTTTCTATTGCATTTTTGAGAGGTAATTATTATATTTAATTCGTTTCATTTTTTCTTTTCTTTAATGAAAAGTATTTCTTAAAGGAGCAAATAATTAATGTTTATATAAATATCTCTGGTTAATTATAATAAAAATCTTTTTGTTCTTCTCTCGCGCGCGTTTTGATTTATTATTTCGCATATCATTTCCACGTACAAAATATTTTGTCTACATCATTCGATAATTGTTCTCCCCGGATGATATTTGGATGTATATATGCATTTCACCGTTTGATTTACCTCGCGCTCGTGGGACGCGAATAACGAGCTCGCGAATAACGGACGTTGAATCGCTAAGCGATCAATCGCTATCGAACACCCGATATTCACTGGGTCGTTCTTTGCGTGGAGGGGATGAGTTCCTTTGTGTAATCCCCTCGGCACAAACGAGTAGCCGGGATACGAAACCTACAGATATCCGGCAAAGCAGTGAGAAAACAGGACGAAACATGGAATTGCTATTAGCCGGACCCATTTTCATAAAACTGCAAGAATTGTAATAAACGGGCTTGGTTTTACACGGTTGGTGGGGAATATGTGCTACTGTGAAATACTAGACGAAATCATAATGTCACGTAATTCGGAACAATTTTAGTCTGTTATTACGCACAATAAAATAAAATAAATATAAGTTAATTCAATGCATTTTAATAGATGTGCACAATTACATTACGTGATAAGTAATTGCATTTTAAAGCTCATTGTTATGCTAAAAATATTGTCGACTAGCGCATAATATGTAAAAATTTAAACGCTTGGCAAATATTAATCTATTCTTAAGCCACCATCTAATATTACAAATCTACATATATATTCCATGAAATTAAACTTTTAAAGAGATGGTATTCTTTTCCTCTCTCTCTCTCTCTCTTTCTCTCTCAGATGCGAGCGCGTCTCTGTATATTAATTATATAAATATTTAACATCAAACTGGCACATGAACAAAGCTTGATATCGAAATTACATCGAGTGAGCAAACGATAATTAAAACCGACGCAATTAAAAATGCATAAAAACCGTTATGGAATTTAGATTTAGTATAAATCGAATATTAATAACGGTTTGTAAACACTGCTATATTGGTCCATTGATATTTACGTGGTCGTTAATAATTATCGCGGAGAATGTTGAACACATTCGATAATTATCCACTATATTTTTGATCCCATTTAGATAATGAAATTACAATTTCGAGTATATGCAGAAATAGAGATGTATCGCATAATTCTCATAATTATACATAATATAAAATTTATTATATTATATTAAATTTAATGAAAATATTACGATAGTAATATGTTTACATGCAGAAAGCGAATCTTCATAACCATTTTTAATCCCTTTTTTTGTTATATATGTATATAGATCAATAATCGTGCAAGAGTTAACAAAATATATAATAGAATCTTTTATGTATATCTTACATTGTTTTATTTTTATTTATCATAAGCTTGGGTTTATAGGGCAATTATTTGTTGAAATTATATGGAAATTATTTCACATTTATCTATCGTATTATCCTGTCAATCTCTAATTATAATATAAATAATTCGTAAAAGAGAGGTACGTGTCGTAAATTATAGTACAAAGCAGTAGCGCGTTAATTTATACGAAAACCTTAAAGTTGGACGCGAGCACTTTGCGTTGCAAAATTACCCGGATTTATCGCACTCACGCCGTCAAGGTCACATCTTAATGGGCATAAAAATTTCAGCGAATTACAAGGGAGTGCGAAATTACTGCAATTTTCTTCCACAAGTGGTCGGCGGAGAGCCAAAAACGTAATGGCTCGCAAGAGGGCTTTTTTAAAGTTCTATCGAATGAAGTCGACGGTTCTCTTGTATCATTGTCGGTTTCGACAAACGCGCGCAAAATAAGATTTAGTTAATAGATTAGATTGCGGCAACGACCGAGCGAGAGCTTTTAACGACACGAACGAGTGGTAATTTGCAAAGTACACTCCGAGTTTTATTGGTATCCCCAGATGGTTTCAACATTCTCATAAAGCTTTCGGAAGAATTGAAAGGCCTCCGCATAAAAATTATTCATTTACATTGCCTTTACGTACGACTTTATTTATGAATAATATGACAATATGAAATATCAATTAGATAAATTTTCATTGATGAAAAATTAAAATTTTTGCACAGAGGCATACCTATAAATTAGTGAATTGTCAGAATTTACGTCAAATAGATCAAGGCTTATATTCTCAAATCCTTTCTTTTTACATAATTTATTTTTCTATGCAAATTAAATTCTATCATATACATCCTCTTCTTATTATAACAAATTTTGAAGATCTATTCTTCAGATTTAACATCGCGCTAATTTTTATTTAAATAAAAATTATACAATCTTTTGTTTACGATGTAAACAAAAGATCCATTGCTTATCTAAAAAACAAAAAGAGAACTTAAAATTGCAAATTGTTGCACAAATATATATAGAAAAGAATGAAGAAGTAATGAGAGGCTTATATCTATATATGTGTACTCTTCTAAAATGTAAGTGGTCGCGTAGGCGTTGATTTGGACTACTTGCAGCTACGCCTACGCATACCACCTATGACGTAAAAACGCAAACGGCGATTACTACGATAAAATGCGCATCTAATCAGCCATTATCAGATACGTAATCGCAAACTAAATACGAAAAATTTAACAGCTGATTTTCGATATTCTAAATTAATTCCCAGAAAAATTATTTATGGTATAATTACATTGACAGTCATAATATATGAGTGCAAATGAAATATTTTATATAATTTCTATCAATAATTATTTTAAACGGCCGAAATGTTTATATCTTTGCTATCAAAATAAAGCTCATTTCTTTTGGAAAAAAGAAAAATACATGTAAAACAACTCAAATTTTTAGTTTGTTTAACGATGTTGCATACTTTTAACCAAAGTCAAGACACATATTGCTAATTCCATTCGAGTCACGTAATAATATATGACGAAAATTGAGTTTGTCGAACTGTGCCCTTCTCACACAATTTAGCTTTTCCTCTTTTAACGTCTTTTATTCTTGGCGAAAACATATTGATAGTTCTCTCACGTGTAGATTATTAGATATTGCAATAAAAGCAAGATTCGTCGGAAACAAATTCTTGTGGAAAGACTTGCTCGCAAGCCATTTATTTATTTAGTTTGATTATATGAAATGTATTATTAAATTATGTAATTATATTGCAGAAAAAAAGTATAAAGAACAACGTAAATCATTAATTGATTAGAAAGAAAGAAGAAAATTGTTTTCGATTTAATTATATGTATCGCATACATACATATACACATAAAATCAAGTATTCATCATAACACAATCTGTTATCCTTTTACGACAAAATTTTCTATATCATTTTTTTATAAATGTGTAATGAATATAAATGTGGTATTAAAATCTCTACATATTTTATTTTATTTGTAATTTATTCTCTCTTTTTCTCTCTCTCGAGTATAATAAGATAATTTAAGAATAAAATTCTGCGAGTTAAGTCGGAGATAACAATTCACAGCGTCGGAGGCGGTGAAAAATCGCTATGAGGTAAATTGTTACGAAAGGAATGATAAACGATAATATTACAGTCTCTTCTCTTATAGGAAGCGCCGAAGGAATTTTCATTAAGCGTCCGCACGCACGTTAGTATCATTGTCACGAACTTCCCAAGTATTTATCCTTACTTTGGGAAGGTTGGTGAGTTACATATATATCTCCGAAAACTGCTGCCGTCGACCATTCCAAATTGATATTATACAAACGTGGAATATTACACTCGTCTCCGAAACTTTACAGATTGTATCCAAAATAAATTTTAATAATGATAATACACTTCAATTTGCGTGAATTGTATTGACGGAAACGTAGCAAACGAGATTATGTTATTTTCTTCCTTAATTTTATACCTATGTTGAAATACGTGGTGCGTTGATTGTTACTCAAATAATTTATAAATATTAAAAATAATTTGCGACAAAATTTGGAAGAAAAATCTATTTATGATTTCACGTGCTCGAAATTAATGACCGAATCTTAATCTTTATTTTAACAAACAAGTTTTAATGAAATCTTTTTTATTTAGAGTGATCCCCAAAATATTTCTTTGAAGTATGGATGAAAAAGGTTTGCGAACAATTTATAAATATAATATATATTAAAATATATATTTTAATGATATAAAAAAAAATATAACAATTAAATCTTTATCTAACAATCTCAATTATTGTAATAATGTATATAAACATAAATCACCTCGTTTGTTGTATTTAGCAGGTTGTCGCGAAATTATCATGATAATTATTGCAGTATTTGTTTAAATCTATGTATTAAATTGTTTTGCAAAGTGTTGACATGGGTATAATTACCAAGTTTAACAACAATCTTGATTCAATTCAATGCGTGGGTATTGTGTAGTACGTTGCGTGAACCGTGCGTATACTTTTTAAGCCTTTGTGATGGATAAAGGATAGTTTGTAATATAAATATAAACAAAGTGTGTACACGAAGGAACAGCATATCCAGTATAAGCTCTTGAGCGTGATATGTACAGCCGCTTACACGATTATATACTCAAAATTACATAGCCAAAGAAACATTTAATGGCCTTATACATCGTTATGAATCCCATATTGTAAAGTTCGCACTTGGTGCAACTAAAGTTATATCGGCGACTTCGAATCTCTCAGGGTTCTATTGCAAAATAAAAATCAATAACGAGACCGCCCTTTGCCTCCACGTGCGACGTATACAATCTTATATATAATTAAATAACCAACATATTTGAGAAAAGCGAAAAAATTTTTTCTTTCTCGTAAAACAGTTGTCGTTCCAGATTTATACGAGGAATTATTAAAATTTAGATATACACACAAGATGTAACATAATCTTTGTAAATCTTGTTTAATAATATGCTGATATGTTAATTTTACTCGATTAAATTTCTTTCGTTTCTCTTGACTTGTTTTGTTTATGCTAAGCAACAAAGTGAATTAATTTGAAGTGTGATGACAAATAAGAATCTTTTTGCTACTTGCGCTTCTAAAGGCACAACGCAGCGATTGCTTCCATATGCCGCGCTTTAATATTTAATTCCGTAGGCCGATTCACCAGCCTACCAGGTGACTCGGAATTTATGAGAACGCCGTTCCTGCATTATTTATGAGGGAAAAAAATCGAGTCGAATGGGCGAACGTGGAAGCAATATTGAATTTGGGTACGAGAACTACGAAGTAATCGTAGTCTTTTTTCTCGCGAAAAAAACGCTGGCGAATTCTTTAAACTCTCCTTCAGACGCGTACTAAAGATTATAAAAGAAACATGAACAATGATTAAACCTCATTAGATTAATGATGAATAAAATTTTGACACCGAGTTAATATCTCAAACTGAAAATCTTTTTTATCACATTTTAGATTACGAAATATTCAAGATATCTTTTTTATTTAGATAAAACTAATCATAGTTTTATTTTGGTTATAGGTGTCCAGTAACGAATACTTCAGTGTCAGTTTCGAGGTGGGCGACGACATCGCCGCACCTTCCTTCGAACGCGAGGAGTTTCTGCCAGCTACGAGGGGAACTTACCTGGTGTGAGTGAAGCATTATCATATAATACATTTAATATTCGGCCAGTCTGTTTCACCAATAAATTTCTCGCGTTTTATATCGAATAAAAATACGACGTACGCTATTTATAAATGTGTGCATCTAAACAATACTGCGTTTAAAGACTGACTCCATGCACATAATTGCTATTTTACATCATATATGACTTATGAAAGTTTTTATTGCAATGAAACGCGAAAAATGTACACTATCTCCGCGTTTGTAACATCGTTATTTTGTTATCCTATATTCGTTATCCTACATTCCATAGTCGATCTAGGCGGATAAGATCGGTTTCATAATATTCGCTCTGGTATCGATATTTTCCACATATGTATTGTAGCAAAATAAAAATTTTTTTTGTTGTGCATAATTGTAATTATAGTTGTTTAATAATAATTGATAATGATTATTAAAATTATTTTATTTCTTCTCTATTTTTCGATTAAATACAAGAATACATAATTTTAACTCTATTATATCTCTGTCGAAAAATGCGGGACTGATTGCATTATTCTTTAATTACACAGTGAATTTAAAATTTACTTTCACACACACGTCACACAAACACATACATACAATTTTTTCTGATGTGTATTATTTTCTTTAAAAAAATATATTTTTAACTGAATATCAGAAATTAGCTTCAAATATATAATGCTTAGCATTAGAAAACATCCTATTAAAGCAAGTATAGAAATATACCGACACGTACACCGCGTCATATATAATTTCCTTTAAATTTATTCGCGAGGCAATCTTTTTTCCTTTTTTATCAATCTTTGAGATGATTCGGCAATCCATTCAATAATCGGTTAGAGAAAGGAGCAGGGGGGAAGGCGGAAGCAGCACTTCTATTTTTGAGATCGCCGGGAGGTCAGCCCTTTTCTACGGTGCCATAGTTGTCCGCGCTCTACAGGGTGTACTGATATATCGCGATAGCTTCGATGCGGGATTTGCGAGCGAGAATAAATAGACAAAGACCGGCGCCGTTAAAACGTTTGTTATAACATAAATATAATAAACTCGTATTACGGCAGAAAGGAAATAAATTGTGCGTCGCGTATTAAAAGATTCTTGTCTCATAATCAAGAATGAATTTAATTTATCTTGATGCGTTTAATTGAGAGAGATAGAGAGAGAGAAAGATCTTTGTCGCATTTGTTTTAATCATCGTGAAGATGTGTCATCATTAAACGCGATGCGTTGATCTGCGAGGAGTTTTTTACAAGCTTTCAGAGAAAAAAGAGGACGATTATTGATACGAACCCGATTTTACTGAGACTACTAGCCTATTCGCTAAAAAAAAGTTTTTTAATAAGGAAAGAGAGAGAGAGAGAGAGAGAGAGAGAGTGTGCCATTTTACAGTGTGTATATATATCGCGATAACATAGATCTATCCATAGTTAACATTTCAGAAGCACTTCAAACTTTTTAGCAATTTTTCGAGCGTGAGTAATGAATTAGCGAGTAAAATTTTCCGACGGAAAAATCTCCATCATAGAAAACTGTGCTCATTTAAACAACCATTTAGCGTTCACTAATCAAATTAAGACTTTAATACTCGAAGAATTATTAAGAGAATTGAATATTTATAAAAAACTTGAGAATTTTTAAATGATAATAAGCGCAGAACTTTTTTTCTTTTTAAAAAGTTGCTTATTAAAATTTAAATATATGAAAATTGAATTTATAAAATGAATATATAAAATGCTAAAAAGATGGTAGTGGAAAATAATTACAAGTATAAAAAATTGTCAAAAATTTCTTTCTTACATGGAAACGAGATAAAAAAAATTATGTATAATAATTAGAGAGCAATTTTTATATATTTATTATTAATAATTATATTAAATATGAAAAATGTATGTAATTGTAATTATATTAAATATGAAAAAAGTCACTCTCTAATTATTATATATAATTTTTTTATCTCGTTTCTATGTGAGAGAGAAATTTTTAACGATTTTCTTTTTTATCATGATTTTATCCTTTTCTTTTCGGCTTTTTTTGTTTATTTTTTTTCCCCCATGATGTGCTACACTTGTAATAATTCTGCATTATTATTTTTATTTCCAATAAACTTTGCTAGCGTACCTTGAATTAATTCGTACAGTTATTCAACGTGACAAAGAATATTAAAAAATCAACATGATATATCACGAGAGACAATACTATTATACTACTAAATCGCTGCAGTGCAAGTGTGCGCGAGAACGCCTTACATCTTCAACGAGATTACTCTTAATTACCGAGCATTATTATGCGGCAAACCGACAATTGAACAAAGCGCACTTTACTTTTGTCGCGTCGGTTTTCTGACAAAAAAATTTCCATTTTACGAACCCTGGAATCACGATCACATGATACGCGGTTTGCATGAAAAAAAAAAAAAACGCCGTTTTCTATCAACGCGAAATCTTTCTTGTCTTGAATTACTCGGATCGTTTTTACACCGCTCGTAATGATCTCACCAAGCTACATCTTGCATTATAATTAAGACGCATTACTGTTAATTGTACGAGTTTGTTACACAAAAAAAAAAATTATTGCGTGGTTCCAAAGACTTAATCTTGCTTTCAATATATACGGTGTTTCGGAAAATCAATGAAATATTCTTACAGATTTTCTGCTCTATATTCTTACTCAAATTTGTTTTGTTATAATTTAGATACTTTAATTAATTTAAAAGCGGGTTATTTAGGTACATTAAATACATATTAATTATTTAATTTAAGGTAAAAAGTAATCGAATATATTCGCGAAACGTGAATCATGTAAAAATCCTTTTTTTCGTTTTCGAAGTATCTCTGACAGTCGAGCCTCAAATAATGTATAACGGCGAATATCGTTGCGTCATTCTCTTTGAAATGGCACACCGCAATTTAGAACGTGCGCATATACACATATACATGAATACCAATACTCATCTGGGACGCTGTCGCATTAGCCAGTGATTTATAGCGATTTAATGCGGCCAGATATATGTTCAATAAACGATCGGGCGCAAAGAGAGGACAGTCCTGTTCGAGCAATGTGTATCGCAACAGCAAAAGGAGAAAATATCGATTGATAAACGAGGAAAATCGAATGACTCTTAGCATTGCGAAGATGCATTCACTGTGTATAGAAGGATAAAAAAATCGACGGATATTACTAATAAAGTACGAACGAGTACGTTCATTAAAAACAATTAGAAACAATTCTCAATAGCGGTTGCTTTCAATTAAATAATCCTCATTATTTATTTTTCAATAAACAATTATTCGAAAAATTAGCGTTAAAATTAACACATTGCAATGATTATGTACAATATAACAAATCTATGATTTATTATTGTAATGACTAATTGACGAGAAAAATATTCAATATCGATTTTTTGACGTTATAAAATTTTCTACCAAATTCATATTACATTTTATTCGGTGAAAAAAGTACTCGAGTGTCGAAATGTTTTAAAGTTTAAAAAAACGATATTCACGTGGATATATTCAAGTGCCATTCTATCCGGGTGAAACAAAAACTGCAGAGCCTATACAATGTGAAATAAAAAACATTATGCCGGATGAAATTGGACCGCTAAACGCTATTCGTTACTTTGATTTTTAAATACTTTGAACGAGCCACACGTGCGTAGATTTTTGATTTTGTGACATTGCGTCATTGGAGAGAGATTCGGTTTACTTTTTTCTTCACTCGGATCGCGACACGTTTTAATTATAACACGAATTTTTTATTTAATCCTGAATCAGCGGTCGCATGGATGATATATGGTTAATTTAATATCTTGCTATACCGGTGAAATTTATAACTTGTGAGAGCGATCTCCAAAGAACAAATATTAGAACTTTATGCTCGATAAATTAAATAGATATAAGCATGTATTTATGAGAAATTTATATTCTAATTATAATTGATGTCAAATAATGGAGACGGTGTAAAATGTAGTAAAGAAGGATGAATAATTGGAAATAGAATAGAACGCACGCGTATGGATGAGAATAATTTATTTATTTCTCATCCGAATTCCGTTGACGGAATTTCTGCTCCGTCACAATTTGTAGTGTTACGCTTCGAGGGAGAATACCTTATTTCATTTAGACACTCCTCTTTCTGCTTTCGAAATAGACTACTAGAAAAACCAGCATAATATCCGAGAAACTAGGAGGTAAATTTTATACTATAACTGATAATATAAAATTGCACTGTATTGCATTTTTCTTATACATTATTTTATCAACGTAAATCGTAGGGAATGAGCTTATTTTTTGATAAATTAATAGACATAAAGTACTTATGATTCGGCATTAGTTTATATCATTACTATCATACATATTAATCGCGATTATTACTTATTATTTATTAGTATTATAATACGATATATGTATATTATAACAAAATAATTTATATTGTTATAATAAATTTAAATTCTATATAAATTCCGCACACATACACACCCACAATTGAACTTTTAACTTTCAATTTGTTATCGGATTTCAAATTAAATTTTCGTGCGAATTAACAATTATAAACATAAGTCAAATTACATAAACGGTTTACCGAATTTAATTTGTTTAGATCGTCTCTCTTACATAATTATCTATTCATAAAAATCTCCTTAGTAATTATATATGACTAGTTAGGACATATTCAGCAAAATAAAAATAGTAAGATTTCGGTGATTTACATCATTATGAAGAACACATAGTAATTCTGCAATAATTTGGCAATGTTTCGTAAAGGGAAATGGAAGGGAAATTAGGGATGTCAAGTTTTATCCTTGAAGACGAGGATGCGCGTAATAGTTTCTGATTCTGCGATTAGGCAACAACATCTGCTTGGTTTATTATTTCCTTTGGTCAGTTCCTAGGTTTGTGGAAAGTATTAGCATTAATGTACGATGCGATTCGTGTGTTGTATTAACGTGATTTGTCGTTTTTGTAATTTATTAATTCAAGTCCTCGATATTTCTGCTTTAATTTTATTTCGACATTTTGTAAAATAAATATTAAAAGTGTTTTGTTTGGCAGCTTTTCATCATGGAAAATGTAAACTATGCCATGAAATTGCGACTTTGCTCGATATAAAAACATTGTATGGATGCTATTAAAAAGTATGAACATGCAAATTTCGGTTTAAATAATATCCCAAATCGGCCAAAAATTTTTAGTTGATTAGCGGTAAAAAATAAAATTTATTTTTACATGGTGTAGGACAAGATCCTCGCATTATTGCGATTATTTACGAATTATCTCACGGTCTTTATATAGTATTCCTGGCAAATCAGTTTTTTGAAAAATATTAATAGTTTGAAACTTTTAATTAATTTATCGATTTATAACACACAAGCGTTAATAGTTTACCTCGTTATATTACGTGTTACAGGGATGTACTGAATCCGGTCTGTGAGCGTCGCGGCATCGATTTATCGCGCGTCGAAGTTCTGGATAGCTCATCGACGCCGTTATCTCTGCTGACAACGGACGCTTCTACACTTGGTGGAAAGCATCTACGAGTAACTTGTAAGTTTGCATTATTCTGTTACATTTGAATTTAAATAGGATTTGCTTAAATATCAGATTGCGTGGTGTGTGAGCGTGTATCTGTGTATGTGTATATATGTGAATATATTCTTTGATCTCGTTTTTTTCTTTATTTCTTTTTTTTATCCCGTTATTAACAGTACATGGTAATAAGTATCAAATATCGGAGGAGGAGCGAGAATTCAATAGATTTACACATTTAATTATCTAGCGTTAACGTAAGGCTTCGCAATAGACGTCATGACAGACGTACGTACAGAGAACAATGACCCGATGACCGAATTTTGCTACAGAAAGTAATTAATGCGATAAGTGATATACTCGAAAATATAAATACAAATAACGATTGTCGCGTCAGAAACTGTTTGTTATTAATTTACACACGTCCTTATAAAAGATATCGCTTGCAATGAAGACTTGGCTCTCTAGCTTTGGCTATTATAATCAATTAATTATTAATGAAGCGTCGGAATGCTCTGACTCATTTGCGGCTGATACATCGAACATAATTAATTGTTCTACACGCAATGATATGGATCGGTTAATTCCCCAAGTTGATTAATCTAGCCGCACGAACACAATTCAAAACTGAGTGACATAAATCGCGAAGGGATTACATGCGAATTGACGAAAATCTTTCTGTATTTTATTCTTCCATATTTTCAACAAAAATCAATCCTAACGATTGTCATAAATCGTCTAAGTTTGTGTCATATAATGGAGTTTATAATATATTTATTGCAAGGCAAATATTTAATTCAATTTTTTCGAAGATTTTCTTTATTCTTTTCGTTGATAATATTTTAGTAAATAGTCTCTCTCTCTCTCTCTCTCTTTGTATATATATTGGATTTCTCTTTATTATTTATAATTCTTTTAAGTTTTCAATTCCTTATAAGTCTTTTTTAGAGACATTTCGAAAAAAAAGTATTTTATAGAAAATTTCTGCGTAAAATATTAAAACTGTAGATTTCGCTGTGCACATTTAAATACTGGAAAATACAGTGTAATATATTGCACGTTTAGTTCACTTACAATTAGCAGCTATACAAATCGGTTTAAACACAAAGTTAATCGATTAAGTGCTCCGTATAATTCAGCACTTCTAAATTTGTTAAATGATCATAGATCACGCACAGACCATTTTCTCGCTTCTCTCGATTAATTTAATTGTTTTCCGGCGACTTGAGACAACAAAGGTATCTTGCGATGACAGGCGAGGGTTTCAAAGAATCGTTAATAGATAATGAAGAACGAACGAGTAATTAAGCTCAGCCCCATTTCAGTATAGTCAAATAGGGTTAGTGAAAGCCTGAAAGGTATTTACCAAGAAGATTTTCTTCTCTCACACACGTATATACGTATGTTTTCTCTTTTAATTATTTTTTACAAAATAGTTTACAAAAACCATGCGTAATTCCACAATCTAATCTTTAATACAATTTTTAATTAACAAAGTCCGTAAATAATCACAACAAAATTTTAAACAAATTTTTAGCTACGCATTACATCATATTGCGCGATTCTAGTGTATTATACGAAGATCTTACTTCACATTATCGCGTGTAATTATAAACTCTCCCGCCGTTCAATATATAAAAACAATTACTAAATATTTTGATCGTTACAATTATTCTTATTATAAATAACGTTAAGCAAGCAAGCAAGCTATCTTCATTGCAATCTTTGTTAATTGCGTCTAGTAACAACGCATTAATTTATTTTTCGAAACTCCTTCGTACAATCTCATTGCGGGTTAGATGCAACTGCTTCACAAAGAAAAGAAAAAAAAGAGAAAAGAAAAGGATAAGATTCGCCCGTGTGCTCTGCTGGGAGTTTAAACTGGGCATTTATATCTGTTTGAACATACATGTGGATAAACCGCGAATCTCGAGAGCTTGCAACTTCATCCGTCTAGAATGTTTGAAGCATGTGTGCAGCGAAAATATGTGTACACAACATATCTCGATAATTTATTAGTGTGATAAATCCATCGTTGCAACTTTTTCGAGCGAAACAGAATTTTTTAGCGAAGGGGAGAGAGAGAAAGAAAGAGCAGCAAAATAATCTCGCGACAATGTCTACATAATCCTATCGAGGCGAAAAAGGAAAGAAGGCAGTAAGAGGGCTAAACGCGCGACTCGACGCTCTCACAGAAAATTTTCTCAGTTACTTAACGCCGCTATTTCGTTTCCATCGTGATTTCCCCGGTGTATTTGACCCTAAGAGGCATGTACATCGCTGAGAGAGGTCGCAGATTTCGACGAGCGATTTCGAGCGAGCGGGCGAGTTCCCGATGAAAGTCTCAACATGAAACGGGTACGAATAACATGTACTATGCGACTCATACTGAAATAACATTTTACTTGCTATACGCTTATTTGAGAATTAGCAAGCTTATATTTTTAAGAAGCAATTTAAAAAAAGAACTAATGCGTAAAAAATTCTGCAGACATAATTTCTATTATTATGATAATACATTTTAAATATAATAATTATATATGTATTGTTAATTCTAATAATATAATTTTTATAACCGCGCGCAAAGCTATTCTACATTGAATCACACTCGTGCGACAAAAATAAGCTCAGATCGAAATACGTATGCGAGCAATACAAGCAAGTGTAATTTCAGCGCGACGATGATACGAAGCGAACGTGTCGGAAAAATGTTCAATTTCCTCAACGTCGGACTCGAGCAAAACGTAATCAGGATATATTCACCCATGATCGACAGATCGCCAATAATATTCTTTGAGAGAGCCGAGCTAAAAGTCTCCAG
This sequence comes from Formica exsecta, assembly GCF_003651465.1. Lineage (NCBI taxonomy): Eukaryota > Metazoa > Arthropoda > Insecta > Hymenoptera > Formicidae > Formica > Formica exsecta. The sequence goes on from NW_021849240.1 coordinate 378,933, forward strand.
GTTTCTTTTGTAATCGTATGTCGGACGGAGAAGAAAAAGATGCGAGATATTATTCGAAAGCGAAAAAACTACATCATATGGTGCAAAATTAATAAGTCGATAAAAAAGTAGACATGTTTCCCCGAAAAAAAAGGATATACCCGAATACAACAGCGGCTCGGTTTTTTCGCAAAAACATTACAACAGAAATTACGCGACGAATCGCTATTATATTATTTTCTGAATCTCTGTTTCCAAAAATTACAATTGCAATAAATTGATATAATATTATATATAATATATTATAATGATTCTTTGATGTTTATAATACGTCTAATAAAGTATATCTTATTGAAACAATATATATTTTAATCTTTCCGTAATACTTCAGTAGTAATATCTGACATTAGTCGGACATTGGTAATTATAATTTGCTGCTCGTTATGAACTTAAAAGATAAATATCAGCAATAATGACGCAATGCTTCGTAAACTATAATTAACAATATCGCAAAACACGATCTAAATAAAAATATTTATTGATATTTTTTACGCACCTAGCAATCTTAAAAATCATTAACTTCTGAAAAAGTTACCGTGACGATTCTCGTCCGCGTGCAGGTTGGAAATATCAAAATTTATCACCCTACTTATCAAAAAATGAAGCAGCACGTAGAAAACTGACTTCCGTTCGCATCGAACGGAAACGAAAATGCAATACGTGTCTTTAATGGCAAATGGGTAACGATTTTCTTTCGATCGCCCTCTTTGTCGAGACCGATTGAAAAGCTGTCACATCGCAACGAAATTAAACCAAAACTAGTTGCAGGACCCTTGCACGCTCAAGAAACCGCGATAGGAATAACTGGTCACTATCTGGATCCAGATGTCGATACGGACGAGCATGCTGGAACCAATATAGAAACGATGCAACTACGAGTGATTAAAATTCGAAACTATCTAAATCCGTAACAAGGCGATTGCGACGTTATACGTAACAGATTGTAATTAAAGCATCATATCTATATTATACTACGAACATGTGTGTATATAAATGTCGCAAAATTATATGTAATTATGGATTCTAAAATATATAATGTATTCTGTAATAAATTTCTAGCTTCGTAAAATTTTATACGATACATATGTATGTATATATATTTATTTTTTTTTTTTTTTTATAAAATAATTATTAATTGCAAAAATATAAGTAAACAGGATGTGTATCTTGTATATTATTTAAAAAATTCAAAATATTAAATTATATAATTTAAATATATAATTTAACGAAATTTGACGAAATTTATACACGTACGTAACATAATATAGATATAGTGCTTTAATTACTAACAAATAAATTTTATGATCACAGTGATACAAACGAGAAGACGATAATGTGAAAAATAAGTCAAAATTTAGAACTTTTCTTTTCAAAATAAATTCTTTTCTCTCTGTAAAACTTTAATATACTTTTAAATAAAAAAGAGATAGATTCGATCCATTTTACATTTTTTTTTTTTTTCACAAAGCGATGATAAAGTTTTAATAGGGTCAATAGACGAGCATAAGTGATCCAGTTATCCCTAGATAATGGTGAAGTTAACGCTAACAGCGACCCTTATAATGCGTTTGATCCTTTGATCCTTTTGCGCCCGGTAAAGGTAAAGTTGAGTCGCGAACTATTGGCATGTCAGCTATAGAAAAGCTTTCAAAATTGGGGTGCCCCAGGCATTCGTACGATTTAAACGGCCCTTTCGATTTTCTCGCGCATTACAGAGATATTGTGCGATCAGTAACAAAGCCGTTCAATTCGCAATCCTCAACCAAGATACTTTTTTCATCGTTTAAATATGCAACGAATTCGCTTCGTACATGCTGAAAGTGACGTTTGCAGCGTCAACAAATAATATTGCGACTAATTGGGTCTTCTCGCATATTTTGCGAGCGGAAAAATTGCGCAATGTGTCGCGGAATGTGGCATTTGTTTAAAATAAAGATTTGTTTTTTAAGCGGATCTAATCTCTCGTTAATATATTACAAAGTCCATTACAATTTGCATTATAAAATTTTAATATCAATTTACAATCCTAAGAAATCAACAATCCTAGAAATTATTATTAAAATAGAAATTACTTTATTGGAGAATATAATTATAAGAAAAATATTGATTAATTGAGAAATATTAGATACATAACACAGAGATACGTAATATAGTAACCAAGTAACCCTTGTTTTCTCATTTCAGTTAAGGATGAAAGATTGAATTCTCGAACGTCGAGTCAAAGAGGAAACCAGAATGTGCCATTGCGGAAAACCAGTGGAGTAAGTAACTCACTTCCGCCAAAGTAATACTTTAAATTGATTCTCACGACAACACATGCGTATAGGCGATAAATTTCCTAGCTTAACTTTCTCACAAATAAAAGTTTAATTAACTCGACTTTGTCGCGAAGAAATCCCTTTAAGATTATAGAGAAGCTTACATATATAACTCTTGCAAGACTATGTTACATATAACGCGATTACATCACATTAACGCGAAAGACAATCTACACCTCGAGATATAGTTTGCAGAAAGTATATCGAAATGTATCATCATTCGTCAAATGCAAACACTCCTTTGTCTCGCAAACATTTTCTTTTAGCGGCGCGCTCTACGAAGATGAAGAAGCGCTTTAGCATCTGTGAACAATAATGCTGTAGCCCTTTTCCCACCTTGAGCCTTGACCCATTGATACGGGAACAACAATACAGTCGGGCTGACAAAGACAAATCGCAAAACGATTCGCCAGGCGCGAACAAAGACCGCGTTGAACGAGGCGCGACGGCGCATCATCGATTAACACTGTCGATATCAGGAACGAGATTCTCTCGCGGTAAATTTTCCAGGGTGGAGTTCCGAATAGGTGAACCCTCCGATTTTTTTGAAACTACCAAAGAGGACTAAGCAAAATTTGCATACGAGAATATTGTTCATCAAATATAATTTGAAAAAAATTGAATATAAATAGCTACTATTTTTATTAATTTTCATTATTTATATTATCTCCGCATTATTTTTTAATTAAAAAAAGTGCAAATACAATCGAAAATTTTCTTTTATTCTTACTGTTTATGATATAAAATTGTTATAATCGGATATAAATAAATGGACAGCGCTAATTTTCCGACATGATATTATCTCTAATCGATATTATTCCAGTATTATACAACTACAACCGAATTCTAGTGTCTTGGTAATTATTGTCTTTGTACGTGTGCTGAATGTTACGCTATTGTCCGAACAACAATTACGTCAGCATTCCAACTTGATTCACGCGACGCAGCTGCCTCATCCGTGCCGGATACAACCGGATGAATCCACTTGGTCAGCAATGTAATCTCTCGTGTTTCCGTCGATTCAGCATAGCTCAATCCAGACGCAAATAAAACCAACAAGTTTTAATCCTGACAAGTGTCAAAAATAAAGCTGGTTCCAAGCGTCAGTAGAACAAGCGCATATTTGATCCGACACACCTTTAACGATCCATTTTTCGACTTTCGTTTTCCATAATGACATTATTGCGATTAAATTCATATTTGTAATAATAGCAGTTTTATCAAAATTAAACTACGCGAAAAATTGTGATCAAATGATCAATAAAATTTTGTGAATTAATTATTAAAATTTTGTTAATATACTAAAGATATGAAAATATCAATTTCGAAGCATCTTATATATATCTTATTATTAAATTTACTCAATATTTCTTTTTTGGGTCGAAAATATTTTTTAGATTTTTTCGCAGCATACGTCACAGTAGTCGACACGTCGATTGTTACTGCTCGGAAAATTCACGCGAAGGGTGCGCTTTACACATCGTCATTGTATTTTCGGCGTGACGGATAGCGCATTAAAGACACGATAGATTGCAATAAAGATCCGCTATCGCTGTTATTACGGTACACTTTATAGATGAAATCAGCCCGCGTTCGACGTCACGTGAAACGAGTAGGCAGAGCGTTGATTACGCTACATTAACGCATATACATCGAAACACATTTAGACTAGGGAGAAAGACTTTTATCGTCATGTAATAAATTTACTATGATATTTCGCTTGTCTTTATCGTCCTTGGAATGTCGCGAGAGAATTTTAATTCTTGTAGAAATTAATAAAACATTGCGATTTTGCGTAATCGAGCAAGAAATTTGGCTTGTTTTAAGTTATCACCTTAAAAACGGATACAAAATATCTTTGAAATAAAATCAAAATTACTTACATTATTTATCGAATATTCAAAAACAAAAAAGTAACGTGCAATAATCAATCGAATACTATTCTTTATTTGCATTAGAGGAAAATTTCTAATCTCTAGATTGAATAATAACATTTTATTTTATAGTACAATTCTCTCTTCTTATAAAATTTAGAAAGGATAAGTAAAATTGTGTCAAGTGTGAAATCGATGAATAATCGTATTGATGTGTATGAATGTATGAATTTTCATAAATATATTTATGCACGATGTAATGTATGGAAACGTAACGAGGGCGATTTGTCGCAATGCATAGCGAAAGGATAACGTTAATAAAATGTTGGGAAAGCTTCTCTTAACACGATTGGACGCGATACATTATTCATGGCGTTACTAACATATCACACACTCGATAACGGATTACAGGGCACAATAACTGAACGAGCAATTTCTAGAATGTTGCCTTCATTTCAAGAAGCTTTCGACTTGATGGCACGGCATAATCGCTTGACAAGTGAGCGACTTTGAAGATGTTAATAATTTGCCTGATAAGCAATCATTTATTCAAATTATTTCACGCCAGGCATTTCGTGCTCTCTCTCTCTCTCTCTCTCTCTCTCTTTATGAGTAACGCAATATTAATATTCGCAAAAATATCGAAGAGAAATATATCCCTATTATATATAAAGAAATCATTAATAAATATAAAGAGCAAAAATATTTTTATTTTTTTCCAATGCTGCATCAAATCTCTCAATTCTAGATTTGCTAATTAGACATAAATTTTTGGTCGACAGAATTATCGAGGTCGAAGCGGTCGTTTCTTCAGCGTTTCCACCGAAGATACGAACGTCGATTCCGAGGTTGGCGGTACCTGCACGA
>NW_021849240.1:384426-400287 GCF_003651465.1 Formica exsecta
GCTCGCTGCTGGACGGAGTTCCGCTGGGGCTGCGGGACTCAAAACCAGTAAGCAGCGCTGGAGCGGGTTCTTCACCAACACCAAGGGTATCAAGATGGACCTCTTAACTGCCCAATTGGACGAGTACAACAAACACGGCGTGCCGAAACCCGCGAATATTCATTTTCAATGTGATCATACGATCAACGAAGAAGGTACAAATTCCGCCCGTCTCTTCTCGCGCATTTCCCTCAAAATGACGAAATCTCGAAGTAACATTTATCTGCGCGTTTCATTTAACGTGTTCTCTCTTTCCTTCTCGAAAAAATATCTTCATCTCGAAAGAACGTTTAAATTCTCCTTTTCTACCATCACCCACCATTCGTTACACGCAGACAAAATTGGTAAAGTTTGAAAACTCTTGCTTTTAATGACTGTTGTCGAAGAGTCATGTTATTTTTTTATTTCCACTTCTCGGAACAATGTTTTTGTTCGAGTGCAAAAATACGCGGTTGTTTGAGTCGGACAGAATTCATTCTAAGCTATCGTATAGATATATACGAAATGCGGTTGGCAACGTTGTAGTAATTTAAATTACTAATAGCATCCTTTCGTTAGCGCTTGCAGTATCGAAAATCGAAAGTCGATGAATAAGGGACATTCCTGTGTGTTTTAAACAAAATAGTTTATCGTTTGATCGACGTGATTTTACACAAGAGGCGTGACTTAAAGCGGAACTTTTCTTTTTCATCTTTTTTTTATGATCTTTATAAAGAACTTACATCTTTATGTGATCTATAAAAAATAATCTGAGTAAATGACATAGTTTGTTATAGCATGTACCATTGTAATGTAAGCATCCTTAGTCTCTTCGTATTGTTTCAGCGTTCTATAGTTTAGAAGATGACTGGCGCAACATCGTCGAGAATTCTCACCTACTCTCGGAGAAACAAACACAGCAACAAACCGCTCTCTGGGAGTTGGCCGAAACCGAAGTGGCTTACATTAAAACGTTAAAGGTCGTAACCGATGTGAGTAAAATATCGATAATTTACATTTCTACGTTTTCGTGAAATTAAATTCATCGTATCGAAATATGATCGAACTAATCAAATTGTGTGTGATGGATATATACCACGAATATCTGAAAATTAAAACTCCCTACAATTAGAGTTCAGAGATGATTGAAATTAGAGTTTTCAACCTTCCTAAAAAGTGATGATGATCGTCTCTGATATCGCAGCTCTTCATGGCGTGCCTCTGTAGCCTGCAGGCCTCGAATATCCTGAACGAGGTCGACAGGTCAAAGCTCTTCAGCAATATACCTGATATCTACGCCGCTAATCGCTACTTCTGGACCGAGTATCTGCTCACGATGGTGAATACGTCGAGATCGAGCGGACAACCGCTCGATCCCGGTCATCTTCTGCTGGGCTTCGAAACTTTCGAGCAGACGTTCGCGCCTTACACGAGATACTGCGCCGAGCAAAGCAAGTGTCAGCAATATTGTAAGGACCGACTGAATGATAACCAGCTTTTCACGGCGTATCTGGTGGTATGTATACATGCTCTGTTAATCTAAACTTTTCTTTCTGTTTTTATATATGTTACAAAGCTAAAATCTTCTCTGTCTCTTTTTCTGTATATATACAAAAATTCGTAACAGACAAGTCTTTTAAATTTCACAGTTTAATATGCACATAAACGTAAAACTTTTACTTTTAATAATAACCATTATTGTAAGAAATAAATTGTAAAGATGGAAATAATAATGCAAATTATATTAACAATATCTCAATCATTAGTGGTGCGAAACGCAAAAAGACTGCAACCGACTGAAACTTATGGACATACTAGTGATGCCGATGCAGAGGCTGACTAGATATTCGCTTCTGCTCAAAGCCGTTTATAAAAATACAGAGAACGAGGAGCAACGTGCGGAATTAGTCCATATGGTAAAATAAATTTTACATTTTTCTCATTTTTCCCTCATTAATACCAGATAAGGATAGCAAAGCAAAAGAGAATTGGATTCAAAAATTTGCCCAGATATTATGGTGCGTTTTGTAAATAAAAAGCGAATCCTATAATTATAAAACTAGTTCACACCGATAGAAAACACGAGAAGAAAAATTCACAAGAGCGATAATTCCGTTTGAAAGATTTGTTTCACACGTAGATCAAGTCTGTCGACGGTTTCGTGGCGTCCGTGAACGCGGCCCTAAGGAGAAACGAGGAGGCTGCTCAGCTGGACAGCGCAGCCTCCCGTCTAGAAAGTTACGACGTCGTGGAATCTAAAGGGCTCGATGAGGAAGTGGAGAAACTGATAAAACTATACAGCAATATCGACATTACCACGGTGCCGATGCCCGGGTGCCCGAAGGACAGCTTGAGAACCCTTCTTCGAGAAGGGGATTTGAAACTAAGAGATGCTACCAGCAAGGTATATAACGTATATGTATACGTCGATAATGTTATTTAGCCAAATCAGAATTACTTTTAGTACTACATTCAGAAATATATATGATCAAAAAAATATCCATGATTATCGATAATAAGCGAAATAATTGAATAAAATAATTCTACTGTAATTTGATGTATTTTATGAAGTTTCTATAAACTTAACTAATTTTTTCTCTACTTCTATCTTAAAAATACCAAACAATTATTTAATTCTCATTGTGTTGAAATAAAAAATTAACAGTATAATATCTATCAATTATCCTTTACAGATGGAAGTGCATGTACTATTATTGACGGACATGCTGTTGATTTGCAAACCTACAACGAAAAAAATGTTCAAGATCATTAGGCAACCGTATGTTGTCGACCGCATACGAATACACGAGGTCAAAGAACCGTCCAGTCTGGGATTGGTTTATCTTAACGAATACGGGACAGTTTCGGCCGCTTTAATCCTTAGCGCCGGTGACCCGAAACTAGCCAAGGTAACTCGACAAACAACCATCATGAATTACGACCAAGTTCGCAGAATGTTGATTCACTGTCCCGTTCGATTTAAATTCCGCGTTGGTAGTTTACCTTCATTAACGACGGTCTTCAGCAATGTCGCTTAACTAGCGGTAATAGTTTCAATTAAATCTTTATCTCTATTTCTAGCTCATATATACACAACACAATTTTTTAATCATCTAAGAAAGAGAAGATAGTATTAATTAAACTTAAAGTTGAAGTGTTGATCGATACTGGTGATACCGATGGCTATAAATCTTCACGTTTTTAGCTAACGGTTTCTAGTTAACGAGCGGAAGTTGTTTTGAACTAACAGTACCATACGCTCTTTCAGTCATGGATGGAATCCTTGAGACACGCCAAACAACAATTCGCATTGATGAAAGTACCGTCGCTCGGTACCGAGCCAGCAATGAATCTGGCAACTGTCAGCAGGCAACCAAGTACATTGGGCGATGGCGATTTCGAGGTAGAAGAGTGCGAAGGGAACTTTCCAAGAACTCCGCGTGGTAGTAGCAGAGCCTCGCATGTTAGCAGTCTCGCTCATAGCCATAGGTATATATCAAAAAAGTGAAAAAAAATCTCGACACCTAATCAAAGTCCTGTTTACGTGTTGCCTACGCGATGCAATTGTATATAAAATTCTATGGAATGCGTTTCATCATTTCCAGCGGTAGTATGGAGATGGAAGGCGTGTCTCCGGGAAGCAGCAGCTTTCTTCCCAGTTATAATCCGAGCAGAAACGTCAGCGTGGAAACAAACGAACAACCGCGAGCATCGAGTTCATTGTCATCGGAGGAGGGTGGCGAATCTAGTTCCGGGCATAATCATAGATTGCACATAAGGTAAGCGCAATGTTGAAACCTCGAGCTTGTGATTTCACATTGATGAATCGTAAAAAAAATGGATTAATAACATCTCTATTAAAACTCGTTGTCTGAAATAGACGTTCGTTATTGGGTAAATCCCCGACGCCGAACACGTTGAGTGTCCAAGTACCGTATTCGAGTCTGGGTCAATCGCTACCCAATTTGACGCTGGCCACCTCACCACAAACTTCCACTGTGTCGCCGACACCACCGAATTCATTGCTCATCGTGCCGCAGATGACAAAGAGCAAGGATACTCTGCTCTCACCAGGACACCGAGGTAGCAATTACCGACGCGTATCTCTGTGCCTACGTTTGTAGCAATTTTCCAGGAACTGAGTTACAAAATAAAGGCCGTTATGCACTAACGACGTAGTCTCGCACACTTTCTAACTCTGCACGCCGATTAGATCGTAGTAACATGTAAATTACTATCACGAGTACCATCTCACTGAACGCTTCTCTATTTTGAAACCATATATGTTTTAATGCCATTTGCTTATTAAAAATAGCGGGATTGTCATCCAGGATGCAAACACGAGAGAAACGTAATATAATACCAAAGTGTTGTAACATATAGTTTAATGTAGATTTTATTAGATATAAAGCGTTGGTGAATCGTTTAATAGACTTGTTTGTTGTAGATATTATTTCCTAAACATCCCCAAATATCATTCCCATTTGAAAACTCCGATAAATACCGCATTGATAAAAATTTTTATTTTAATATCCTTAGATGAGAAAAGCAGAGAAATATGTTTTATAATTTTGTTTGATTTCCTATTCTGTCCATAATTGATCTTGATTGTTTTTTTTATAGAAATATTTATTTATAAACAAGAATGTGTCTATAAAGATGTGCTTTAAACAAATATTCATATACCGATCATATGTGTCGTCAGGTATATCCTACCCACCGCCGTCGCCACCACGAGGTGCTCTTAGACGAGCGTTTGCGTTACCGCAATCCCGAAATCCGCCTTTGATCAAAACAAGGCATGTGAATGCATCCCTGACACAACCGGTGATGCAGGCAACCACGATAAGCAACTCCGACACCGAAGTTATCGAGGAAAGACGGAGAAGGTTAGATCCTTCGCAGAGAATGCCGTCGACGAGTAGCGTCGTCGAAGAAAAGGTAACGATGTTACATATTTATTATTAAAAAATAATATAGCAAAAATATATATTTATATCAATTTATAACGAATTGTTACTAAAATGCTTCTCCAGTTATTATTTAACAATTTATTATGTACGACTTAAATGATCGTATATTGAAAAATGTGATAAGAGAAAAGAATGATAATATTCTAAAAATGTCTGTTAAGATAGTAGACCAAAAAGATAATCATCTCGATGTTGCTTTAAATTTTCTCTTTTAATATTGTAGACATTCGTTGATAACAGAACTGGTATTGCTCGTAGAAATGACCTGCGAATTGACCTGCAAGAAGAATTTCCCAAAGAATGTATGGTATGGACAACACCGCCGACATAGATGTACGTGATATGTAAAGCTCGACGTGGATATACGTGATATATAATGCTCGACGAGATGCATTCTTCTCTTTGACTCTATGTGTGAGTGCTGCACACACTTTCGCATAGAAAAAAAAATTCGGGGAGCATTGATCTTCGAGGATTGATTGTCTCGCACTCTCTGGAATTCTATCTGGAAACGTATCAAGCAATTTTACAATCGGTAAGACGCGTCACGCTGTAAAACCATAATGCCAATTGCCCATATCGTTGTTTCTGTATTTTCAGATTGGGGCCATTCGAAATCAACGTGAAGTTTGTACCACGACCGTATTGCTACTTTATCTCGTTATCCTTGTATAGTAGATGTTTCTTTATAATATTTATCCAAGTCCGAATTGTCTATGTTTAATATTGCATCGCGGTGTTGGACAGTCGCATGCAATATTCAACATTCAGACGATTTAGACTTTTAAGCGACGAACAAAAAGGCCTACTTAGCATATATAATTACATTAAGATTACATAGTGAGTGTGTAGGGCCGTCGTTGACATTTAAGACGCCTTTATAAAAGAATTTATTTAATATTTTAGCGAAGAAAAATTTTTTTAGAAGATAAGAAATTGATATTTATCAAAATCATGGAAATACATTTGGCGCATCTAATATTTTCTAATGATGAAAGAAAGAATTTCAAGTACAATTGCCTTTTTCAGGTTCAACGAATAAATTAGTGAAGTAACAATAAAGTATAGGAAGATGTCAAAATATTTTAAGATAAAAGAAATTTAAAACCACTTTATTCTTGTGTTTATTCTAAAAAAGAAAAAAAAAACATTTTAGATTTAAATTCGACGTTTGAGGACACCCTTCTCTGAAACTGTTATTGAATAGAATAATATGATATCATACTTGTTTGCGAAAGTTTGAATGAGGATCTTGAGTTTAGTCGAAAGAAAAGTAAATTCTATAAAACATTATTTGTAACACATATAATATTTCAATTTTTTTAAACTTAAAACTATCCTTTCTTCCTTCGTGATGAAACGCTTTTATGCAATGCACAATTTGCACATTGTTTTGCGGCGGCTCTGATGGATGTTAGAACTTAACGATTTAAAAACGGATAAGTGAAAAGTAATAAACCTTTCGAGAAAGATTTTACTTGAAACAATCTTGAACGTAACAAATGATTGAACAGAATATGCATTATGAAGAATATCCGTATGAAGTGTAAATAACAAATGTAAAAGAGGAATTTAAATCATATTCAAAATATTGCCATGCATATCCAATAGCAGCGTAACATGCAGATACAGTAACCGATCGGAATTTATTTAACACTTCGAAATGAGAGTAACAGCATGTTATGGTCAATTAGAGGGGAGACCATTAGAAAAACTACCACGTTCTTTTTACATTTGACTATGTATACTCTTTACTTATAAACTCGCATTCCATTTAGTCATTTCGTTACATTCATGAAAAAGATTCGATAACTATGTCAAAGTATGTGTCGTCAACATGTCGTCAACGTGTGTGGTCGAAGATTATGAAAAATGAGCTATAACGAATCGTAAACGTTGCGTTATTTCCTACAAGCAAAATTTGATGAGCGACAGGACGAAGGAACGAAAAGATGGAAAAACATTGAAGGGATATTTATTTTAAGTACAAATCCAACTGGAAGATTTTGTTCTAAGATGAAAAAATTGATTTCAGGACCGATTCTTGAAATGCGTTACTAATTGGATGGTGTATTCAAAAAATAAATATCAGCTATTTAGAGATAACATTAAATACAATAATGCCATCTATATAAAGATAACATTATGTAGAAAAGAAAGAAAGAGAGAGAGAGACAGGAAAAGATAGAGCAATGATTTTATACGAGCTCCTGTTGTCCGGTTCCTCTCGTTCCCTCGATTCGTATTATTTGCCCTTAAGTTTGAAGTATTAATTACTTCCATAAAAATACGAATCGTATGTATGTACAATTATAATCGAGATTAAAATATAATACATAATTTATTAACTGCGCTTATTAATATTACCATTCATCCTATAATTTATGAATTTTTTTTATTATACATAAACAATTACTATGGTTTATGAAATTTAAGAGAAAATCCGTTGGGTATGTAATTTAATTTAGTGTGATTGTTTATACATTCTCTTGTAAAATATAATGCTAATTTAAATCTAGCTATATATTTGCTATATCATACTATATTTAAATTCAACAGTTAAAATATGTGTGATTTCAATATATATTAAATTATATTATATCAATTATATTTGGATACATTAATATATAAATATATCAAATATTGTACATATTGCAAATGCTAGAAGTTTTTAAATTCAGCAATGATATCTTTTAGTAAATTAATCATACATTTAAATCAATATTATTTATGTGATGCATATTTTATAACTAACTATAATTTTATTACTATTTTCTTTGTAACAAATTATGATTCAAATATAAACATAAATATTATTAATTCAGCAAATTGTTAAGTTATTTATCTGTCATCAAAGCATTTTTTATTAAAAATAATATATCACACACATAAAAAACTGATTATTAAAAAATATTTATATTAAAAAGTATATTGAAATATATAATTATATCAAAAAGTAAATATTTTATCCAATATAGATAATTAGTTTGAATACATGTTCAATATAAAGGATGAGAGCGACATTTTTTTTCGGTTTCTGTGCTTTTTATAAATAATAAAATATCGTAGATATATTTTGTATATCCGTATAAATATATCAAATAAATATACGAATCAGAGAATCTTCATATTAAACATTTTTTTTCTAGGCATTTCCTAGTACAAAAACATTTGTAGGCGATATTTATTCTCGATAATTTTTGATTAATACTCACATAAATAATATTTGGTTACGGTCACATGGAGTTCACTTGACGGAATTGTCGCACTGTCGACACGAACAAAAAAACCGTATCGATGGTCGCGCGAAGTTTTCATTTGATGAAATTGTCGCACCACCGACGCGATATACGATATTTGCGCGTAATACGATAGTCGCCCAATTCTTTTCTCGGCACTTCCGACATTATAAGTTTGCAAGCAATATTTCTTTTTGGAAACTAAATTTTTCTTAATTTTATGAATACACGTTTGATATTGAGAATTATCATCCGTTCGCACTATACATACAACGCCACGATATACAATAACATATATGTATATATATACATACATAATACGGTGATCGCCCGATACTTCTTTCAACACTCCCGATACTATATACACACACTTATTTGCAAACAATATTTATTCTCAATAATTTGAAATTGTGACTCGAGTAACTGACCAGACAAGTATAATTCTTATAGTCACAGTATCGTATTATAATTGCGACTATAACAATCGCGACATTAATCACAGTGATCAATTATTCCGTTCCTTCGACATTTACAACATTTTCGATACTCGATCGCGATTATATCCGCACGATAAACGTCCGATCAGTCCGATGAGACAACTTAATCGCGCGCAAACTCTACAGACGAGAACGGAAACGACTAAATATCTCAACTTCCGACTTCGATCGACGCGATTTGAATATGGCTGTCATGTGACGCGGTTGACTTCAGCTTCAGCGCCAATTTTTATGAAACGCGACATATTACATTTTTCCAACGTACCGATTGGCTATCGAATAAAGAATTTTTAGAGTTTTGAAACTTTCTTGTAATAATTGCGTTCTTAACACTTGAAAAGTTAAAATAGCGCACGATCATTTGCATTTTCGAATCGCTTGTGATGCAAATTTATTCGCGATCAAGTATCGTGTGATGATTTTAAAATATTGTGAATAAACATTGTTTGCAAGTGTGTAATATCAGGAATGTCGAGAAAAGTAAAATCGCGGTCTATCATATGCGTAAATACATCGCGCCAATAATGCGAATATGCGATAATTCCGTCTGGGCGATCGTAACTTCAAAATGTCCTGGATGCCCTTTGGACGTCCTAAGGACATCCTTGTGCTGTCTGGGAAATATACGAATCAGAGAATCTTCATATTAAACTTTTTTTTTCTAGGCATTTCCTAGTACAAAAACATTTGTAGGCGATATTTATTCTCGATAATTTTTGATTAATACTCACATAAATAATATTTGGTTACGGTCACATGGAGTTCACTTGACGGAATTGTCGCACTGTCGACACGAACAAAAAAACCGTATCGATGGTCGCGCGAAGTTTTCATTTGATGAAATTGTCGCACCACCGACGCGATATACGATATTTGCGCGTAATACGATAGTCGCCCAATTCTTTTCTCGGCACTTCCGACATTATAAGTTTGCAAGCAATATTTCTTTTTGGAAACTAAATTTTTCTTAATTTTATGAATACACGTTTGATATTGAGAATTATCATCCGTTCGCACTATACATACAACGCCACGATATACAATAACATATATGTATATATATACATACATAATACGGTGATCGCCCGATACTTCTTTCAACACTCCCGATACTATATACACACACTTATTTGCAAACAATATTTATTCTCAATAATTTGAAATTGTGACTCGAGTAACTGACCAGACAAGTATAATTCTTATAGTCACAGTATCGTATTATAATTGCGACTATAACAATCGCGACATTAATCACAGTGATCAATTATTCCGTTCCTTCGACATTTACAACATTTTCGATACTCGATCGCGATTATATCCGCACGATAAACGTCCGATCAGTCCGATGAGACAACTTAATCGCGCGCAAACTCTACAGACGAGAACGGAAACGACTAAATATCTCAACTTCCGACTTCGATCGACGCGATTTGAATATGGCTGTCATGTGACGCGGTTGACTTCAGCTTCAGCGCCAATTTTTATGAAACGCGACATATTACATTTTTCCAACGTACCGATTGGCTATCGAATAAAGAATTTTTAGAGTTTTGAAACTTTCTTGTAATAATTGCGTTCTTAACACTTGAAAAGTTAAAATAGCGCACGATCATTTGCATTTTCGAATCGCTTGTGATGCAAATTTATTCGCGATCAAGTATCGTGTGATGATTTTAAAATATTGTGAATAAACATTGTTTGCAAGTGTGTAATATCAGGAATGTCGAGAAAAGTAAAATCGCGGTCTATCATATGCGTAAATACATCGCGCCAATAATGCGAATATGCGATAATTCCGTCTGGGCGATCGTAACTTCAAATTTGTTAAATAATCATATAAATATTGTTTACAAGTAAACATATATATAGTGCGAAAGAAAATATTGAGTAATCGTATTAGATATTATATGCAGATTCTGTTCGCGCTATAATAGTTCAATTATTAAGCATAGTAATAAAATTTTTTTTTTACAAGAGTAACAAAAATAGGATTATCATAAAAGAAATATTCATTTAGCAATATTTCCTAAATATATTTAAATGTATTATACAAAAAAAAATAGTGAGCATATAAACATATTTTTATTTTATTCAATTTTATTTAATGTAAAATGTACTATATATTATATCTGTACATACACATATTTTTAGAACAATCGGAAGAATTTCTTCCTTTTTTAACAAAAAGTTATAAAAACAAAAGCTATATATTACTACCTACTCATATTTTAACTCTCTGTACAACTATATCATAATGATCGCTAATTAAGGACACATATGTAATAATGTACATCATTGTTCAAATGTGATCATTGATATTAATCTATTTATGGAAAGTATATCTTTCCACTTATTCTGTGTATGTATTGTATGATGTCTTTAATATGCCGTTACATCACATAGAGACACTACACAGTCACTAAGTTAATATCATACATTAAGATTTCTCGCACAATGCACAATTTTATATCAAGTGCAGTTCTATAACACGGTAAAAGTCATTGCTCCATTTCATTTAATATTAATAAAATCTTGATTACGGAAATAACTTTCTAAGCCCGAAGTCCGATAGTGCAACGACGGTGCGTCTCAATACGTTGCAACTGACGGAACAGCGACGGGTAATAGTAGACCACTGGTGTTGCCTCCTGTCATCGATACAACGAGATGACGTGTCTGGATGATCGATATCGCATGTGGTGGATGATTCATGAATCGAAGCAGACGATGTAGTCATCGATAATGGCAGCAGAGTCTGTATATCTGATGTTAAGCAAGATTTAGCTGTATGATCGAGATAACAGTTACCGACAAACAGAATCGTTCGTCCTATGAGGATGAAATTCACACGGCACAATTCCTAGAATGAGAAAACTCCGGAATACTATTGTACCAATATTTTTAGCCTCTTCATTATGTGTTTTACTTGACATTTACATGTGTGTAACACTTAAATATTATCTATAATTAATAATTTTCACCATAGACAAAACTCGGCAAAATTGAAAATAAAAACAAAAGCTTCTTTAAAAATAAGATTTTTTTATATTCACTTGGAAACTGCACGGCGATGGTAAATCCCAGCTACACGGACGACGATCTGAAGTAGAAATCCGTCAGCAATCATTCGTCATATCTTGACACGTTCTAGTCTCGCTACGTTCGTCGGCCAATGCATCGAAAATATCCAGCAAAAGTTCGCGGCTCAATTGCCTTAATCTTGGAAGCCTAGCAACCTGTACAAAAATGATACTTTGTTATATAAATATATTTAAATAATAGCAATGTTATATGTCGATAACGATCTGAATATTTCTGAATATTACCTTGCTAAAGTGATGAACTATCAGATTTAGGGCATACTTCTTCATATCGGCAGCTTGCATCCTATCGGCTGCCTCTAAAATCTGTATAACATTCTCAAAAGTAACATTCATTTCAAGATTCTGTTTGCAAAACGCTTGGAGTCTGTTGTTTGTAAAGCCGTAAAACACTGGCGCAGTAAATAGATACAGGGAATCCTCAGGGGGCATCGAAACATCCGCATAATAAATGTACCTCAGCAACGAATAGAAAGATTCTAACGACGGTATCATCTCCCCGATTTGTATCTATATAAAAAGTAACATTCACATATTTTATTACTAATTGCATTGTACAATATAGTATTGTAAAATTTTCTACATATAGTCTCTTCTCTTCCATTGTTCAAAGTTTAAAGTTTAAAATATGAATCGACAGTATATCTATTTTTATAAATTGCCCAAACTTACGTTCACCATATTATTTTCAGGCATAAAAGATCGGAACATTGCTTCAAAATAGCTACATCTCGCCGCGAGAATAGCCTTATGCGCCGTTATCGGCATATCGTCCAGCATCAATGTGATGTCGCAAAATTCCCGACCAACGTTCTTTAAAAACGCTTCCATGTCTTGCTCCAGACTGGTTCCTAGCGAGTAAACTTGATTAACCGTAAAAAACGTATACGTTAACTAAACATTAATGTAAAAAATACTCTGTAAAAGTGCATGTGAAAGATACATACCAGTAACAGATTCGTACTCATATTTTGTAAAAGTTCTGGTTTGCGGCATCTGCTGTCTCCTAATAATTTCCACCATTAGCGGCTGATCGAGAGTCTCAAATTCTTGGCTCATTACAATTAAATTATAATTATTTTCCTTGACGACGAAACTAAGGCAAAACTCTTTTATGAAATATAACTTCAAGTGCACGGCATTGCGCAAGGCCTCTAAGACGTTCGCGTGACTTATGGTTGCCTCGAGGTAATTAACACACAATTGTTCCAAGCGTTCCATATTAAATTGCACGGCGAGACGATACACGTCCATCATAAGAAGTACGATGCGATTACTCTGCGGATCCTCGATTTTGTCGTCCGATCTCTTAGTGGGATCGATATGATCGGTATAAATGTAATTTAACACCATTTCGAAAGCTTCTGGTACAGCGTCTTTCAATATCACCTACAATACAAATTTAATGACTTTATAAAGCCATTAAATGATAATTTTTTTATTCTATTTGATTGATGTCACGATGTCATGATCAAAAAAAGATATTAATTGTTTTTCGTAAAAGATAGTATATAACAAAAGTTTTACGATGAAGATAGAAAGACTCATAGTCAATACCTATAAATAAAAATTAGTAAAATTTTGTAAATATGTTTTGTGATCAAATATACTTCTGTAATAAATATACATTTATTTTAGTTATATCTTCCTTTCTTTAGTTCTTCTATAAATTTTTAGGTAAAATGAGAATACGTGACATTAAATTTGATGTTTTAATCACCTCCAATGGTGGAACTTTGATGGGTACGTCAACTGTACTAAACACTTGTTCCAGATGCTTGTCCCTTTTCTCACGAGCTTGTCGAATGCGCGTTCGGAGAAATTGTGAACGTGCCGCCACCATAGCTATGTGCGCAGGTATTTTGGTCCCTAGCTCCCCCACGATGAATTCCACGTCGCAAAAGAGACGAATATTAAGCAATCTGCCAAAATCATCGTGCAACGTGCACTTGGGATACGACGAAAACTGAAAGCGGTACATTTCAGCAGAACGTATATTGTTGTCCACAGTTCCTCCGAAAATGAACATTGCCTCTCCAATCACGGCGGCAGCGTGAAAAAGCCTGCCAGGTGGTACCTACATACATTATATATTGAAAAAAATTCAACAAAACAACATTCGACAGAACAAGTTGTCTACCTGGCTGTCGGTGGACGGTAAAATGACATTCCACGTTTGCGTATCGAGGTCATAGCAATGGAGATCGTTGGACAGAGCCGAATCGGCCGCACCACCAAAGACATAAAGGTGGCGATCAAAGCTGACCATCGTGTGACCGTATCGCCGCGCGGGTGGCGGCGGTGCGCCACGTAATATATGCTCCGTCGATATCCGCGTCCATCTAGAAAAAAATGTAATTTACAGAATTGCATAAATCGCAAATTATATGGATTACGCAAATGTGTAATCTACACTGTCGTAATAAAATTTACCTTCTTTCTTTGAAATGAAATTGAAAGAGACTGTTGGTTGTCCGAGCCCCACTCTGGCCACTAAAAACGAACATGGATTCTCTGGCTACTGCGACAGGAAAATTGCAGCATGTCGGTGGACGCTCACCAGCCGGAATAACCTCTTCCCATGCTTTATGATCACCAGGCTAACAAAATTATTTAATTAAAATAAGGTATCTCTACTTTATATAATTTTTAGTACAATTAATATTTATATTAATATTAATAATTTAATATATTTTCTATGTTTATATTTTGCGAATATTTCTAAAATATCCTACCAATAATGATATTGTCCACATATCATTCAATCTAGCATTACCATCATAGCCTGCAAATATCCATAATTTATTATCGTAAACAGCAGCACCATGTGCAGACCTAGGCACTGGAGTCCTACAAATATGTTAATGTATTTAGTAAACATATTTCAGATATAAATCCATAAAAATATATTAAGAAGCAAGAATTAATGCCAGACATTGGGAAGAGGGTTCTTAAAGCATGTAAGTAATACTTACAGTCCGATAAATTTCCATTCTGTCCACTGGCCAGTCTGGAAGCGATACTCAAACAGATCATTCTTATTACTGAGATTAGAGTTGGAGTGTATATCCCCGGTATAACCACCAAACACAAACATTGATGATCCATGAACGACCGCAGAGTGATGATAGCGAGGAGCAGGTGGAGTTCCCGTTGCAAACGCTCTACCCCAAGATTTCTCTTTCACATCAAAGCGCAGTAAATCGTTCAACATTCTTTTGCCATTGTCGCCACCAAAAACATAAATAGCATCTTTATATGCTACAATAGTGTGTTTGCTGCGTCTGCAAAAAGGAAAGAAGGATGATTAAATATGCTATCAATAGCTATTTCGTTCTAAACATATTGCGCGCATTTATATAAAATGTTAAATAAAGCTGTTATTATAAGTGGACCAAATAAATTTGTAGAACCACATTGAAAAAGTAGCAAGAGCAGAGAGTCCAAAGAATACAAATAATGATTGATGTTTTTCAGTTTACCTGGCACCGACAAATTCATCGCATTCTGGCATACGTTGCCATCGGTGCACCGTCTCAAACGGACCCAAGTCTAGCGTCAGACATTCAGCGGTTGCCACGTTATCCATTTTCGCACGTTCACGAAATAATATCTCATTCAAATGGATGGCTCGCCCTCTCCTTAACCTAAGCGTTCTTTCTCATTGACATATCTTTCTCTACACGAAACAAGTGTTGATGTAAATTGTCGACGTCATGCGTACCGCAATGATGAAAAACGCGTCTTTAAGTCATCGTAGAAATCAACGTTCAAGATCGCTCCGCGAAACGGAACGTACATGTGTCAAAAACATGTGTGTCGCGCGTAAATTGCAAGAATCAATACCTAGTATCACCCACATACATTTGTGTCACTGTCTCTACGTCACGCTTGCCGTCACCGTCGGCATCAATGAAAATTTGCATATATGTATATGACGTTATATATATATATATATATATATATACTACATGATATAAGAAATATATGCATACATATTGTTAACATTGAAAAATTAACTCAATTAATACTA
>NW_021849240.1:419012-419408 GCF_003651465.1 Formica exsecta
TTATATATATAAATCATATTTAATAATTTCTTTTTATAGCTGATGAATTTTATTCCTGTAGATATTGTTATAAAATAGAAATAATGTGACAAAAAAATAATCTTAAATACTTTTTCTTGATATAGCGCAAAATCTAATTATACAATATTTTTCTTATGTAATAAAAAAGTTTTTGATAATTGTTCTAGGCTGTACATACATTTTTTATAGAACAAAGATAGGAAATCTTGATTACAACAGCAAAGTATCATGAATCAATAGTCATCTTTTGCAAACATACTAAACTTTGACATATTCTAAAAAGAGTTGCGCTTATAACAATATAAATTTAAGGAAATAAATATAACTATTACACATAAGAATTTTATAATTTTAAATAAACAATATATATATATA
>NW_021849240.1:419495-433897 GCF_003651465.1 Formica exsecta
TATATATATATATATAGGTGTATATTTTGTATATATATGCAAAATGACAAAAATTCTGATATAATGAGAGTGCAGTGAATATTGTCAAGAAATTATCTAATAGGATAAAAGAATTTTTACTAAAAATTATTTCTTCTCTCTCTTTTCGTGTGTATATATATTATATATGTGTACTTATTTTCAGATCATGATTTCTCCAAAAAGAGAAACGAGGAAGATGGATTAATCTTAACTAATCATTAGAAAAACCATATATAATTATAGATTTAAAAGTAGAGTGGCTGTGCATACTAAACTATAACGATAATGTAAAAATATACGAGCAATATCATAATATTAAATTATTTATGTTATAAATAGTCAATGATGAAACAATCATGTTTCTATCTAGTACAGTCATTTCAAGGAAATATAAGCAATTGAAGAATATCTTTCATATGTGTCATATGCTATATAATTATCTTAGGAAACGTTCTTGCATCTAAATATGCGGCAGTGAAGAATTTGGAAAAATTCAGAGCTATTGTATGTTGCGTAAATACTTCAACAAAAAAATTTCTTGTTGCGATAGTCATTATGATTATATATACATACTTTCTTTCTTTCTTTTTTTTCTCAAGGGAAAAGGGGAGAATATATTATATTCATAGCTATATCCATACGTATCACAAATGCTTCAATCAAAAAGTAGATGAAGTACTTTGTGCTACGATTCATCACAATTTAAAGAGCAAATACAAAATTTCCAATTCAATTGGTAATACTGTTTCGTGTTGAACATGTTGAATAACAACAATTCAGAAATATATATTTTCAAAAACCATTATTAAGAGAATATTAAATCGAATCTAATAATAAAATCCGATGACATGTCATGCATTAAGAAAGCACATTAAAATATTCTAATCATTTTTCACTCTTACTATAAGAAAAAATTAATTATTTACAATTATAACTTCTCTTGTACAGTCACAAACAAATTAATTTCGTAAAGTGATGTAAAAAAAAGTATTTTTGGAATTCACTAACATAAAAGCTTGCAAAGTCGCATATCCAATTACTAAATATGTTGTGGCTTTGCTTTTGAAGATAATTTGTACACAATTCAGAGCATATACATAATCTAAATATGATGTTCCTTCATAGGAGGAAGAAAAATAAGAATATTCCTTTTGTACAATCTAACATAATGTTATATAAATAATGAAATAAAAAGTGCTATAACGCCAGCCATGGATGATGACGAATGGATTCGCGACTCCGATCTCCATAGTCGTATGAAACCTCTACACCAATCGGTATATCTTCTTTCGCTGTAAGTACGAGATGTGGTGTCGATTTGACTTCGACAATTCGCGCAACCAAATTGCCGTTTCGCGAATGATTGACTAATCGGCCCAATTTCTTAGTCTCTGCTGTCGCATCGACACTGAAAATTATATCTATTAACATTTATGCTTTTTCTATCTGTTTTAATCGGTTATTATACAACGTTTCCACATTAAGAATAATTATTTCAACGAAATCCAGAGAGTCTCTTACCAATACTGCTGATTACGATGTTGGAAATAATACATATAGCATCCAGCGTTTTGATCTTGCGCATATACTTTTTCGCGCTCTTTTGCCTCCCCCTGATTAATCAGCTCGCCGATATATTCAATTACAAATTCGCCTTTAGCAAAGTCTCGCGTCGTTACGACACCACGACCCTTACCCGGAAAAGTTCTGATCTATAATAAGAAATAAATTGTAACTTATTTGCAGAACTATTTGATAAAAATGTAAAAAAAAATTTGATATTTCTGCAATATCTTTATTATACAGGTTCTTACCTCTAAGCCTTCCTCCACTTGACAAAGTACCTTATTTTCTAAATCACGTTGTTTCTCCTCCAATACAGTCTTCTTACTTTTTCTGACACTACGACGTACTGGGAAATAATCGGTAATAGAATGATTTGTTTCAGCGCCCTGTGGTTTGAGCGAACGATGATTGATGGATTGATTGGAAACTGCTTTTTTACGTCCACGTGGAGCAGACTTTTTTACAACTTGCAATGGGCTAAGTAATGTAATCACAGATTGCTTTCCGTTGGTAGTAATTGTAGCTTTTTCATTTATATCTTCCGATGGCATATTTATTCTATGCGGTGTAGATGGCCCATGAATTGGAACAGCCACCGGTGTCTCTAAAATAAAAGTTTTTATGTATCATAAATTGAATTTAAAAAAATCAAATATGGATATACAGATTTATATGATTTATACCATCGGTTTTGAATTGTTCTACATCAGAGATAACCTTATTTTTTGCTTCACAGGTTGAAACAGTTTGCACATTTCCAAAAAGATAGTGGGCAAGTGACACAGGACTTTTCCCCTTCGTAACTTCCACATTTGAATTCTGAAGCAAATAAAATAATGCTGCAGTGATATATATATATATTTTGTATTTCACAGTAAGTAAAATATATTTACTTTACATACATATTTTTATGAAAATACAATTATATTTAAGAGATTTATAGATTTTAAGATACTTACTTGATAAGAATGAATTGTGTATGGAGAAGATTTATGAGTTTCCAATATGGATTGTGGTTTAATTATATCAACTCTATCTGTCACTTTTTTATTAATATCAAATAATTTACTCTCCTTTTTCACAGGTGAATTTGCATCATTACTTTGCACAGGCAAAGATACAGTTATATTTTTTTCTATATCATGTTTCCATCTTCCTGTATAGGCCATTAATTACATATATTAATAACAATTAATATCTTTTTAAAATTAAGAAAAATAATGCTATATTATATATAAAAATGTTGAAATATAATATAGAATATAAAAAAGAATTGATATTAGATATCAATTTTTATATTTTATGATTTTGACTTATAAATATTACTTGATATAATATATGTATATGTTAACATAATACATGTATATGTTAATATATACCACTAAATAAAATTTATAGAAATATAATTGCTAATTCGATAAACAAAAATTTTTATATAAAAAAAAAAGAAAGTTGTATAATTTTTAAATTGTAAAAATTCCAAAAAAAGAAGGATGACAAATTTACATTAAAAATTAAAAATTCCATAATCAAAACTAATCTCACATATTTCTACACAAATCGCTATGCAACTGACATCCTAAACTTAAACTATCATACTCCATATTAATTTAGAATCTAACCCAGGTGCTCCAAGCCGAGTCCGCAAAGATCACGAACTACAGCCTAACGAAAACCATCGTTATCAGAACAGTCCAATAATTAGAGCAACTCTCGCGTTTAAGAAATTACAAGATCGACATTTCTCGAAAAAGAGTTGATAAATGTCGCGATGGAAAGTACGAGACGTCGAGAGACATAAAGTCTGGAGGCGTCTCTACGATAGCGTTCAAAATGGAGCGAGAGAGGAAACAAGATCCATTCAAAACATAACCCTATTGTGGGGCCGGTGCTAAATGTTGAGTGAAAATTTCGATGCGCGACGTATCCTCACCTTTGACAACGTTATCGGCACGGTTTCTCACACGGTGGGACGACGCCCGGGTCGTTCTGTACATGATAAGTCACTGATGGAGCACGATCACTCACGGACGGATGGCAGCAATAACAGCGGCGTTAACGGTTAACGGTTGGCAGCAACGGTCATGCGAGGATGCAACGCGGCGCGACGCGATAAATTCGTATGCGTCTCGTCAACGTGCGTATATCGGCTTCGCTGCGTCGTTTTATTTTACAGACGACAAGCTGTGTATGCGGATTACAATCCTCTCTCTTTCTCTGCAGCTCAAGAAGTCTTGAAATTATACAAGCAAGCTACGCGCCGGATGTGTCGCCATATTGCGCGCAACGGCCGATATCCAATTAGACGCAGCGGAACTCTTAACTCATCCTTAATGATCTTTTATATACACTTTTATGAAACATTTGAAGCATTATCGTTTATATCGAGTGTGTATAAATTATTTCATGACTTTAATGCGTACATGAAAAGCATAAATTAAGAATATAATAATCATAGAAATTTGCACATTTATATACTCTGTTATTTGTTAATTATGGATAATCGAATAGATGGAAAGAATAAATTTTTCTATACGAAACACCAAAATCCATTGCATATCGGGAATTGACGCGAGAGATGAAATTCCCGCGTGACAGTAGTTAGTTGAGTTAGCGGCCGCGCGTCGGCGCTGCTGGTGGCGCGCAGCTGGCCGATCGATCGCCGCACTCGAGCGTCAACGTTATTATTTTTTAAACGAATTTATCGGTGATCGCGTCGCGCTAAACGATGTATCCGTGAAATACTTTGGTCGTTAGAGCGACCGGAAACCTCGCATTTCGATCGACGGTACCGAAATTCGCGATCGAACGGTTCTAATAGGCGTTTGCACGAATTCGTCCGGCGCGGGTTCTTTTCTTTTTAGCGCGAATACTTTAAATCATCTAACGATCAGCGTCGCACGCATCGGCGATGTTGCCAAGCGTACAACATCCGCCATTGTCTGCATACCCAAGAATATATACATATACATGATACGCTACATCGCTACGGTCGTGGGTAGAGTTTCGCAACTTTAATTAACGAGCTCGGTGGATAATGAGAGAGCATTGACGTTACAATCTCTCTCGATTAATTACTCGGTATATTTGTGAACGTTTATTTAAAATGCGATATCAATTTTACAATTTACGATTGTCTCTTAAGTTTGTATCTACATCTATGATACGGTTATATTTTATATATATTTATAAAACAGCATATCTGTAGCCATTGTCATTTATAGTTAATTGAATTATTGTTTCTTATTTCGACCCACAGAGAGCACGAGGGTGTAGGAAAGCTACGAAAATTTCCATACAGTTAGCCATCTTTAATAGCATCTTGTTAATGGCAGTATATCAGCTTCCTGTGTCGTCTGTGGTGTCGCAGTCACATTGCGATCGTGAATGTATACACGTGAATGAATAAACAAAAGCCAGTGTTAAAAATACTATCAAGAAAAACTATTTTTAATCGCCGCTCGATCTTTCATTCACCATCGACGGTTTTATTGTTGGTTCAACAACGGTTCAGCGAACATCTTAAATTTTGGATTCGTGCGCTCTCTTAAAATGGTACGTATAACACGAGTAACGAAACCAATAGTCTGAAAATTTCTTTTGAAAATTTGCATTTTAAATTGTAATGACCATATTCATAAACGCTTTATATATTAGCTCGTAATGAATCTTTGCTATTATTGCGATTATCGATTCGAATATGCTTGAAAAGAAACGTTCATCGCAAGTTTCATCGCAAGCGAGCGATCTTGTTTAAAAATTGTGAGAGTAAGATGGGAGAGGGGGTGACGAAAAAATATTCAATTACGGAAACATTGATGAATATCGAATTTCCGATAACGTTCTTGGGTTTTTCTCCTCGCTTAGCGGGATCAGGGAAGAAAAGAAATCTCGCGGATGCGAACACCCGTCATCCTCTTCCGCGATCGGTCGCGCATCGCGCAGCGATTAATCGCGAAAACGCGGCAATTTTTTGGCTCCCGCGCCCTGCGAATCTGCCCTTATTCGCTGCCACTGCATCTGGCAACAGCGCGTCCGCTCGCTAGCGCCATCGGTGACAGCGGCGCGCACTACAAGCAGGCGCGTGTGTTTTTGTATTTTCGTTGGTTGCGATGCTGGACGACGGGACGGTCGGGGGACGGGGGCCAATATGGCGGTAGCCGAGCGAACGCGCTCACGACGTGAATCGCGCGCGCGCTTATCGACGACAATCGCGTGAGATGGCCCGGCTCGCATGTACAGTGCTAACAACCGTCACGCCGATCTCGTAGTTCGCTTACAACATCACCGGATAATCGCCGCGGGAACCGTCGGCGATGTTAGCTTGATGCAACACGCGTTCCTTCTCGATTCCTTTAATCGGGCCAAAAAAAACTTCGCTCGCTCGCTTGTCTCGGGGCCCGCATATTCTGCCAGTAACACTAGTAGCGTATCTACGCGACCTCGCGCTAAGGAATCATCGTCGTCCTTATCGTCCTAGCACCGCCACACATCGTGACAAGGAACGCACACGAGATCCCGCAACACCTCATTTGTCATGGTGGGTTTTTATTCTTCATATTCACAAAGGCTGAAATAAAGAATGTAAGAGGGAGAGAGAGAAAGACGGAGATATATTTCCAAACGACATGAAAGGGCACGCGCTTCCTATCGAGGATTAGCCCGTATCTTGTCGTATTTATTCACTTCGTCTACAGGAAAACGACTAACCTAGAGACTCGTGTGCACGATGTGCCCTTTTTTGTTCTTTCGCGCCGAACAAGCGCATTTCGATGAACTGTTACCACGCGATCGGAATCGTAAATGATATTGCATTATAATAAATTTATGAGAGAAATACTTTGTTACTTTAATTTTGCAATACTTATCTGCATCTGATGCATGCTTGATGAAAAATGTTATTCGGATTTATTGCAGTATCATCAAAAAAATGTTAATAATTTATGAGATTCTTATAAATATATTTTTATTCTTTAATTCAAATTTTTTTTAGATCTGAATTACAGATCATGCAATTTTCATTAAAATGATTAAATATTTTCTGGTTGTAGACGTATTATATAGTACTTTAAAGATGCTTTTAATTTATCTTCTGCATTTGATTTGATATTTGCTTTTGCAATTTATCAAGTGGTATCTATTAATCGTAATATATATTTTTGTAGGCAACAAAAAAGTATGATGATGGAGTGAGCGATGATACTAGTGGGAGTGACTTTGATGATGAAGAAGATCCTGATAAAATTGAAGTACCTGGTAAATTATAAATTTGTCTCGTGCAAACGATATATATATGTATATATATCTTATAATAAAACTTGTCTAACAATTGTCATTTTATACAAGATGACGCAACTATTTTTTATACAAATTAAACAATGTTTTAAAACTTAGTAAAAGAAATAATTTTTATTAGGTGGTGGTAAAGATCTTGCAACTGCTGCTGGAATTGCTAATATCAAAGATGAAAAGCCTACAGATTTGCCAACAAATTCTTTGGAAAAAACACAAGGAGCATTGAATGGTAAATCATATATAATATTTAAAGCAAAGCCAATTTTTTTTATTAGCTTTTTCTACTATTTCAATATTATCTATCTTTTGTAAAAATTATTTTTAGCATTAAACCAAAAATTTGGCAACAAAATTCCTGGAGGATTAGTAACAAAGGCTGCAACACCAGGTTATGAAATGGTGCATGTAGGAGGCTCTCAAGGCAATCCACCAGGATTTGTTAACACAAATCAATTAAATCAACTCAATCAGTTAGCAGCTAGTGGATATGGTTTTCCACCAGGATTAGCTTCTCTTGCAGGATTTAACCCTGCTGCTTTTCTGCAATCTAGTAAGTTTACTTTTTTAATCATCTTTTTTTATTATGATGTGATAACTGAGGTCAAAAATTTTACATGGAAACAAATTTTCTTCTCGTGACTTAGTTTTTAAAAACTCATATAAAAGTGTATGTATGAATATATCACCTATGCACATACATGACTTATATAAATTACTATAATCTTTTGGAAATATAAAATTCATTTTTCAAGTTATTCTTGCTTAATTATATATGACTATTCTGTATCTTAAATAAGATGACATTTTTATATATCTTTATCATATTGTTATAAAAATAATATATTGAGAGATTATAGATAACATTAAGCTATACATATATATTTACGAAATGTGAAAATTAAATTTTTAAATTCTTATTTTTGTGATAAACGAATTAATAACAAATTACAATTGCTATAGTAATATTTATTAATTATATATTTGTGCTAATTATTTTTTAGGTATGGGCATGGATATGAATGCTTTAATGGGTAGCTTCATGGGTATGCCTGGGATGAATATGGGAGTTAACCCTTTTGTTCAGTTGCTTAATCAAAGTGGAATTCATCCCAATTGGCCAGGCCTTTCAGGTATTTACAATATGTTGATAAGGATATTTTTACCAAAACATTCCGAGTTCATAAAAGCAAATTTATATTATATTTATAATTTTATTATAGGAAAAACCGTGTCACAAATGTGGATGAATTCAGGTGATCCAACAAAAATGATGCAACCAAATATACCAGAAGAGGAAGAAGTAGATGATGAAGATATGGGTGTTGCCGAGACTTATGCCGATTACATGCCAACAAAACGTATGTATTAATATCAATCATTTCTTTTTCTTTATTTATGCGCTGCTTATTTTAAAGTAAAATCTGTAATAATTAACAGTCAAACTGGGACGAAAGCATCCGGATCCGGTTGTCGAAACGGCATCCTTGTCAAGCGTCGAGCCAACAGATGTTTGGTATAAGTTATCCATACCGGATGATACGATACGATCTGGCGCGTTATCTGCGCTTCAACTCGAGTCTATCACATACACATCTCAACAGCATGAGCATTTGCTGCCCGATGGTACACGTGCCGGATTTCTCATTGGCGACGGTGCAGGTGTCGGTAAAGGCAGAACCATAGCCGGCGTAATATTCGAGAATTATTTGAAAAGCCGAAAACGTGCTATTTGGGTATCAGTGTCCAACGACCTCAAATACGACGCCGAACGCGATTTAAAAGACATAGGAGCATCTAAAATCGAAGTATGTATTTTATTTTGTATTAAATTGTGTTAAATATATGTACCGTTAAATATATACATTATTGATATTAAGATATTAATATTAAAATTCTAATTTTGTTTTAATCTGCAATCAATACATATATTACTTACATTTTAATAATTTTGTGTAATTATTATAAATCCGGCACAATAAATAAATCTATTTGCAGGTACATCCATTGAATAAATTTAAGTATGCGAAAATCTCATCAGCCGTAAATGGCAATGTGAAAAAAGGTGTAATCTTCAGCACATATTCTGCATTAATTGGTGAATCGTCACAGAGTGGCGGAAAATACAAGAGCCGTTTGAAACAGCTATTGCAATGGTGTGGTGAAGATTTTGATGGTCTAATAATCTTTGACGAATGTCATCGTGCGAAAAATTTGTGCCCTACCGGAAGTTCAAAACCTACAAAGACAGGTTAAGAAATAAATTTTTATATGTAAAAAAAAGCATTTACTTGTTTGAAACATCTACATGACTACTGGATGACTTTATTTTATCAATAATAAAACTTTTGCAGGATTAACGGTCTTGGAACTACAAAATAAACTTCCAAAGGCTCGAGTCGTATACGCCAGCGCCACCGGCGCTTCCGAACCTCGCAACATGGCCTATATGGTACGACTAGGCATGTGGGGCGAAGGCACACCTTTCCCGGAATTTAACGATTTTATCACCGCTGTGGAAAAACGCGGTGTCGGCGCGATGGAAATCGTAGCAATGGACATGAAACTGCGTGGTATGTATATTGCTCGACAGTTGAGTTTTCACGGTGTTGCCTTCAAGATTGAGGAGGTACCTCTTTCCAAGGATTTCACGAAAGTGTATGATCATTCAGTACGATTGGTAAGTTATCGCGTGCGAACATGTAAACTTTTAAGCAAATTGTTCAAAATATTCTCAAACATAATATATATACTTTGATCTAGTGGGTGGAAGCGATGCAAAGATTTCAAGAAGCGGCAGAGTTGATAGACGCGGAAAATCGCATGAAAAAGACGATGTGGGGTCAATTTTGGTCATCACATCAGCGCTTCTTTAAGTATCTCTGTATTGCTGCGAAAGTAAAGCATGCAGTTGCTGTGGCACGCGAGGCGGTTAAATGCGGCAAGTGCGTAGTGATTGGTCTGCAGTCTACCGGCGAGGCACGCACTTTGGAACAATTAGAACGCGATGACGGTGAACTCAGCGATTTCGTTTCTACTGCCAAGTCAGTGACATTTTAACACATAACAAAAAAAAGAAATTATGGTACAAATTTGTGTTATATCTAATAATAATCATAATAATTTCGACATTTGCAGGGGTGTTTTGCAAACGCTAGTGGAGAAACATTTTCCGGCACCAGATCGTAATCGCATCCAACGTCTTCTCGGTCTAGAACCACCAAAGCTTAAATTAGAAGGCGATGATGATATGGATGGTGCTGGTGGTTCTGCGGGTGGTAGTAAAAGGAAACCAATCCGGCAAGCGGCACAGCGTGCATCGAAAAAAGTGCGCGCTTGGTCGTCAGAAGAGGAGATATCGGAGGAGGATAGAAACGGTGCTCATAGTTCTGGTTCGGAGTTTAAATTAAGCGGTAGTGAAAGCGAAGATGATCATCATACCGACGAAGAGAGCAATGTCAGTTCCGATTTTAATCCGTTCTTCAGCGACAGCGATTCTGATGCTGGTAATTTTGCACAATCTTTTTATTTTGTAATCTACATTCTTTTTTACTTTAATTTTTATGTCGAGTTATATATACATATATATAACCGAAGCAAAATTTTAATAATTGTTTTTTGTCTTTAGATCCTTGGGATAGGCGAAAGAAAAAGGGCAAGAAACAAAAGAAACCCGCGAAGAAACGTTTGAGCACACAAGATAAAATCCAGTCGATGCTGGTGCACAAACAGTCGGGTAACAGAAATAAACGCAATGGCGACACGGCGATGAGCGGTGGACCTATGAATGCCATTGGCGGAGCTATGCCTAATAATCAGGCACCGCCTAGAGATGCTATCGAAAGAGCTTGTAGTATGAAGGAAGAATTATTATCGCAAATAGAGACTCTTGGCGAGCGATTGCCCCCAAACACGCTAGATCAATTGATAGATGAGCTCGGCGGACCAGAGAATGTTGCAGAGATGACAGGTAGAAAAGGTCGCGTCGTACAAACAGAGGACGGTGCAATACAATACGAGTCCAGATCGGAAGTAGATGTTCCTTTGGAAACCCTCAATCTGACAGAGAAGCAAAGGTACGTCAAGTCAAAAATTCGGACAAAATTTCTTACATATAAGCATTTTTTCACTAACTCGCACATTTTTTAAAATTTTTAACGATTCGCAGAGAGATTTTTCTTAACATAAAATACTATTTCTTATAATAATTGCAACTTATATTAAATCTTTATAAATCTGTCTACAAAAGTTAAATGCGTTTATTTCCATCAGAAATTTTTAACGGATATCTCTTGTATAGGTTCATGGATGGAGAGAAAACTGTAGCGATAATTTCCGAAGCGGCCAGCAGCGGTATATCATTACAGAGCGACAGACGAGCGAGGAATCAAATGCGACGTGTGCATATCACTCTCGAATTGCCGTGGAGCGCGGATAGAGCGATACAGCAGTTTGGACGAACACATCGATCGAATCAAGTTAACGCGCCGGAATATATATTTCTTATATCGGATTTGGCCGGAGAAAGGAGATTTGCCTCGATTGTTGCTAAGCGTCTAGAAAGTCTGGGTGCGCTAACGCACGGTGATCGTCGCGCGACGGAGACTCGAGATCTCTCGCAATTTAATATCGATAACAAATATGGTCGCGCGGCACTGGAAGCGACGATGAAAACTATAATGGGGTTCGTATCAATCAAAAGTACACCGAAAAATTATCTCGTAAAAGATGTGGAATATAGATATTTATAGAATTGATAAATTATAATTCCAGGTATGAAGCGCCATTAGTACCACCACCTCAAGACTATCATGGAGACTTTTTCAAAGACGTGGCTGACGCGCTGGTGGGCGTCGGTTTGATTTGCAACAGCGAGAGCACACCAGGTGTGCTTACGCTCGACAAGGACTACAACAACATGTCAAAATTCTTGAATCGTATTCTCGGCATGCCGGTCGATCTGCAAAATCGTCTGTTCAAATATTTCACCGATACACTCAACGCCATCATCACGCAGGCTAAGAAAACTGGCCGCTTCGACATGGGTATCCTCGACCTCGGGACATCGGGCGAAAACGTCCACAGAGTGCGACTATATCGATTCTTGCGAAAACATGCGACCGGCAAGGCGCCAACGGAATTACACGTGGTTCATGTTGAACGTGGCATGAGCTGGTCCGAAGCCACGAACAAATGCTCGGAATTAACCGGTCCGAAAGAGGGTTTCTACCTGAGCCATCAAATCCGTAATGGCAAACAGACGGCCATTCTCGCGATCGTAGTGGACAGTGGCAAGAAGAAAACCGAGAGCAAGAAAGATCAGCTTTATATGGTGTATAGGTATAGTTATTTAAAGCTCCGCTATTACATTTATATTTACAGCAGATTAAACTGTATTATAAACAACAGAATTGTGTTTATCAGCATTATACAGTACAATCTCTGACATCGATGGAGATGATATAATCATAGATATAATCATTTATTGTAGGCCCAACACGGGACTACAGCTACGACAGGAGACTCTAGGTGAATTAGAAAAAAAGTATAAGAAAGTGAGTGCCGACGAGGCGGAGCCACACTGGACGCAACAGTATGAAGCTTCCGTGAATACGTGTTCACATGCGTATTGGAGCGGAAATTGTAAAAACGCCACTCTCGGACTCATGGACTGTGAAGTGGGGCTAAGAAGACGTTCCTATAATGTATTAGCCGGTTCGGTTCTGAGTGTTTGGAGCCGCGTGGAAAATGTGCTCGCTGCACGATCTGGACATAATTCTAAGATGCAAGTTGTAAGGCTGCGAACCGGTAAGTCGATAATTACTTTTCTATTATTCATAATTATCGTTCCAGTAAAATCGAAAAGACGACATATTCTCATTTTTGTTTCTGTGACAGATGAAGGGTTGAAGATTGTCGGGACGCTTATTCCAAAGTCTTGTATGGAAGCGTTGCGTCAAGCGCTTTCCTCCGACGCGGAAAACACGGAGGAACTGACGTTTTGAATGTTGTATCAAGGGTAAGATATATGTCAGATAAATCATAAATATATTTATATATTGTGCACACAAAAATAAATAATTTGTACACATAAAATTATCGATTCTTATCTCAGTATCCTCGAGTTAATATTTAATTAACAATTTTAGAGGTATGAATAGGACCAAGCAAGCTTATCGGCACGATTCTAATATGCCGTGACTCTAGAAGAACCTCTTTTTTTCTCAAATCTTTCATCGGAACGCAAGAGGAATGCGAATTGTGCGAACATGCAACCGTTATCAGGCGTATTACTGGAATCTTTGATACGTCGAAAAATAGATTCTACAGTGGATCTACTAGTCGGAAACAGTCGCCGCTTTGCTATCCGATGTTAATAAATACGAGTAAACGCTTCTATAATTAACTGACAAAGTCAAGACTATACAACTTGCTGCTTGGTTATTTGTCATGCAATCGTGAAAATTGTAACATTCACCCGCCGTATACCAATGTAGATTTCTAAGTAGTTAGACTTCTCTTTTGTTATCTTCTAGAGATATACATATGCGCCTTCCCCCTCTCCTCTCTCTGTAACATCAGGAAGAGGAAGTTTATTTTTTACATCGTTGTCGTTACTTATAATATTTTCACCAAGTGATTTTTAGCGGACATAGCGCGTGACGTACAGTAGGGCGAATACAGATTCCATTCATTTCGGCTGTGCCCTGAAAGAAACGCGAGAAGCGTAATTGGACAACACATAGAGAAAGCATAAAATCTAATCATACGATTCAAAACGCGATTATTCAATTTATTTAAACTAGCTTATAGCGCGAATTTGAGCAACATTCGATGACTATCGATTTTTTTCTTTGGAACATAATGCCAGTAAATTCGATTAAAAGTGTTAATTATCAGCAGGACAAATTGATCGAAAATAACAAGACGATTGGAACATTTTGATTTCTTTGGAAAGCACAAATGTATACGCGACAGCTTCTTTGGTTTGCTTGTTTTAGTGTTTTTGCTTGATCGTTAAGCTGATCAATCAATTGGAAAGAAGCAATTTTACACATATGCTACTCTGCTACTGTTGCTATAGCTACCATTATTATTATAAATTATTGCTAATATTATATTAATACTAATACTGCACACACACATACATACAATTACAAAATTGCTATCAATATTATCCAGATGTAGGGAGACGAGGTAAACACTACATATATACATTGCAAATGTGCTTGTTTTTTCCTATTCTGTAGAACTTGAGAGACGTGACTCATACTATACATGTGCCAATATACGCATTCTGTATTTATTTTTTTTATTATTGTGACAAAACAAATCAGTTAAAAAGGAGTTGATTTTCATTAACTATGTCAACTTTATTCTACGTATCACTATACATAAGAAAAATTACATTCATCTATAAATGTGCAGCTACATTTTAAGTTTTATATGATACAAATTACAAATCATCAGTTAAAGTCTACATATTATTAAAGGTATGCAATTTTTTTTTTTTTTTTTTTTTT
>NW_021849240.1:442702-446905 GCF_003651465.1 Formica exsecta
CACAAAATATAAAATTTTATTTTTCTAATATAGACAAATTGAGTACTTTTTCCTTTGTTTGAACTTTTGATTTTATATATTTTTTCGTGTGAAATTTTACTGAAATTTACCGAACTTGAAATAAAACGTAAAGATGTACGATACTTCTGCGATGCTGTATATTTTAATTGATAGCGTAGCTTTAACGAGATATTTTCAGAAATTGTTCAAGACGATGCCTCGTCTCTCGACGATCTCTACCTATAACTAGTTAGCCTTAAAACAAAGGGGAAAAAAAAGAAAAAGAATTAGATCGAAGTAACGTATGCAGCCGATATATTTACATTTAAATGCATATACTAGTAACCAGTGCGGCCTGTATGTACACTGAATGTATGTAGATGTCTGTTTGTACGTCTGAATAAGTTTTGAACAAATGCGAAGTTTCGAGGAAGAACTAGTAATGATATAGGCCTCGCGATATATCCACCTTCTCTAATAATATGATAGAACTACAAGATGCATACTTTTAGAGCGTAGAGTTGTGTCGAAACAGTTGTTAGAATCAATTTGTGATTAGAATTCTCATTTTAGTGATCTAATTTTTAAGAGCGTAGGCGCATAATACTGAGTCTGATGAGAGAACGAGATATTCATCGTCATTCACCTGTTTCCACGGTTTCTCGCCGTAATATGCAACAATAGAAACTTATATCTATACAGATAACTACATATTGCATCTATAAGGAAGCTAAAAAGAAAAGTAATATACATTTGATCGTACAATATTTTATATGTATCTGTATATGTATATATATATGTATATATCTATATATAAAATATTATAATATACATCCCCTTGATCTATGATAATTTTTTTTCGCGATAATTAAAAGAAAAGGAGAATGCAATATTTTAGCGACATTTATATCATAGGTTTAATTCCTTTAGCCGTTATCAAGTATTTGTAATACGTGATATTAATTATTATATTACATTACTTTAACAAAATATCGAGATCATAGAGTTAGATGTGTTATTTGAAAATGTTAATCATGTCATTCAATTCAGAGCTCGATTCGAAGATGCGATTGTCGATATAGATGATAATGAATTCGGCAGCGAAACTTTACGACGTGATTATATGCTAATAAAATTAAATGCGAAATGTACATATTGAAGATTGTAAAACAAAACTTTTTTTGTAGGACGTAGAAGAGATACTGTTTTGTATTTGACATTTTTTACAATTATCTCGCTTGAGTTCCTATCTTTGCAGGCGCGATTTATAAATGTGGTATCTAGTATACGTGGAAACAGGCGTCGCGCTTTCTAGTAAAATAATTATTCTTTTTGTAATGTGCTGTGTTTCCTTTCATGGATGACAAATCGAATGAGTGTGCTACGTGTATATATGCATATGTATAAATGTTTCTGTGTACGTAAAACCAATAATTCTTATTCAAAATGATATCCATCTTTCATGTCTGAAAAAATTTTTTTTTTTAAGGTGACTATTCTATATCGTTAAATCGATCAACATATGCAATTTTCCTTTTACGAAAACCCTGTTGTGATAATTTTGATTCTCTTTTGTTCTTCAAAGATGTGTTACACAATGTGCAGAGTAAAAGAAAATATTGGTTTATATAGATATGAAATATAATAATTTTATTGCAAATTGTACAAGTCACTTTATTGAAGGTAGTCCTAGTTTTTCATAAAGAAAAAAAGTTAATCGTCAAAAAAGATGTAAATAAAGCATGATAGTGCATCTTTTTCCTATTTAAAGAAAATCGATAAAGTAACTAAATCTAAATAATTAAAAAGTGCAATTAAGAACAAAGATTACATATTTTAACATTTATTAGCTTAATGTGTCGAATATAGATTAGAGTTCTACTTGTATCGCATATTCCATGTTTTGCACACTTCAGTATAAAAAAACTATACACATGAACTTTCTTCGCACGCTGGTTTTATACTTTTTCGCGATATACAATTGCATACTCTATATATACTAAGATTCCCACATATTTATTAAATTCAATAATACCTCTTAAAGTATATGTATATTCCCACTGAAATGATTGTTACATGTATGTATATTCCACTGAGATAATTGTTACCTGGAGGCAATGGAAGGTTTTTTTGATGTCCGTATGAACTTGTCTAATGAAACGCATATAAAAGCATCAAGAATGTGCAAACTCCGATAACGAGGCCGAGTATAACGGAATCTCTTCTCTTACGTAAATTTATCCTTTGCAGTAAACTGTTCACTGCTGGAAATCGATTGGAGATATCATTGAATTTGGTTCGTATACGTTTAAACGCCTGTCTCTGAGACATCAGATGATCTCGCGTCTCCATGGCTATGCTTATTTGATCATTGATCAATCGATCGGAGCTAAAAAATAAAATAATATATATGTATATATTAACCAAATAAAATAATATAACCAAAAAATGTTTAACATAAGCAGATAATGCAATAACATATAATTAATAAAATATACATCTTATTTAGCATCAGCAAGATAAAGCAAGATTGACTTACTCGTGAATATGCTGGTTTTCTTTGAGGTACATTTCACGCCGATTCAATCCACTCGCACTTTTATAGTTGCTACATGGAATATATATAAATATGATTTTATGTAATTTTTATCACTACAAAATTACTTGCTATATAACATGTAACACTGGGAATAATAATGGACAACTTGTACATACTCTATTTCTTTACGAACGCTGCCTAGCAGATCCTCGCGATCTTTCCTAGCTATAAAATTATTTCTAATCTTGTTAAATTCCAGTTTATAATCTTTCAATATCTCTTTATGACGTTGCATTGTATGCAACATAGCTGCTCCATTTGGTTGTAATTCGCTCATCCTCTCATTTATGAACAGTAACTATATCAATTATACTTGATTAATAAAAATATGTTTACACTGTTTAAAAATATATGAGAGGAGAGAAATAAAAAGAAACCTACTTTGGAAAGTAGTGTCTCTATCTCTGATGCCATGTTCTCAAATACTTGTTCCTCATCCAGAAGAGGAATCTCATCTGCGTTAACATGTCTAGCACTTGTATTTATACCCAATTTACTGAATGCCACTAACTTTGCATCAATTTCGTTTTCCAGATGTCTCGCTTGTTTCCTCAGATCTACAACACAATTTCTGTTATTAGCCCTGCGCACTGTTCCTCTTGCATCTAATGTGCTCTTTTTACATTTATTTATTTGTATTCAATATCATATAAGCTGTACGTTTTCATGAGTTTTACCTAATATATATTGCATCTTCTTCGCAGACGAAGAATGTAAAAAAGAAACAAAGATTACTGTGTATTATTGCATTACTAATGCAATGAGATACTTATGATTGCAAACATATAAAAAATGAAGCAATATACGAAAACATGAGCGATAGTTGAGAAAGTAACGTCAAGTATTTAAAGGACGCATGTCATAAATTGAAGACATTCTTTAAAAGGACTTTCGCGCAATATATTGCAATGTAAACAAAAAGGTCGGGGCTAATGGCACGCATATAAGAGTCTCGCTACATGAAATACATACCTTCCCAGTCGATTACGTCCTGCGAGTTAGCCATTTATCGCAAATCGCAAATGCACGCGTCCGACGCATAAAATGTCACATAACACGTCTTTCTTTGTATTGCTCCTTACCGAGACAATTCTACAGCACAATGAACAGAAAACGCAATACAATATACTAATATACAATTACCAGGCAATGACAAGTGACAAGTATAGAAACTCAACAAATTTCTTTTCTAGAGAAAAAAAAAAGCACGATTTTCAGCGCCATCTGAATTTATTCCCGTAAGCTGTAAAGTGTATGCCACGTGACGAGTAGCGATTAGCGATGTACGTCAAATTATTAAAACCACATACACGTGTTTCTTACGTATAGGCTGCGGTCGAGAAGACGCTAGAGATGCTTCGAAGCATTGCATCAACCAATCAGAATAAAGAAATCTTTACTCTTTTTGTCCTGATTGATCAATCAAACGCTTCGAAGCATTTTTAGCATCTTCCCGACCGCAGCCATAAATATATATAATATATTTTAGATAGTTATCATATTATTATTACGTTTTCAAAATACATCACTCAGCTTTCTTTCACGAACCATTCAGCTATGGAGTGCTTATCTTTATAATGATATAGAATTATTATTTAATTATA
>NW_021849240.1:446931-463605 GCF_003651465.1 Formica exsecta
ATATAATGTATCATAGGCTGCATTAAAAAAAAAAAAAAACATAATTAAACAGTTAAATTAGTTTTTAAATAACCGATTATTTGATCGAGATTGTTTTCGCAGCCATTGTATTTTCTGGAAGCAGCTACATGTGCATAAATTTGTATATACATATATATTGCATATATTATTATACCAGGGAGAAGTCTGACAATGAGAGAGGTTTTGTGCGAATTGGAAGCACATCCACTTTTCGATACTGTCGTTTAAATTTTAAATAGTCACCTATATTTACTACGTGTCCGTGCTACATTCTTTTTTTGCTACTGTTGGTAAAATCGTCACCTGGTGCGTCTCGTTTCATGAAAAACGCCGGCATGGCTTCTCTTTATCTCTCAGGCTTCTCTCTGGGCGGTACTGTTTAAAGATGATGTGGTTTTTGATGATTTGTATACGATTTGTCTCTCGAAAACTTTTATCGTGTTATTTTGTACGATTTGTATGCAGCATTGTCTAAGAAAAAAGTTAGCGGGTATTGATTTTTCGTATATTCGTAAACATAGTCAGCAAATCTGGATGAAACCAGGGAGAAGATGATCGCCGCCTCAGAACCGGTGGTAAAACATTGATTGTTATAAATTTGTCATTATATATATTTAATCATATGATTAAATTAAGAAAATACGCTTTTTAATAATATAGATATAGGCAAAAACACATTTGTCTTAAAGTAATATCACAGCATAATGTAAAGATATACATGACTGCTAAATTTTTCTTTTATAATTAAGCTTTCTCTAATCTCTTTAATAATATATCACATTGTGGAGGTATAATAACAAGTGACTTGAGATATTATTTGTTCCCTTTGTTTTATTTTAGACAGGTGTCTATGTATTATTTTTCTGTTGGAATTTTCAAGCTTAGGTTAAGTTTATTGCATACGATTTCTTTATACATCTATTGTTATATTTGAACACATTGTTTTCTATAGATTAATAATGATTTCAATATAAATTAGAACATTTCAAAAATATGTACTGATTTATACATAAATTTCTCTTTTTGTTTGTATTTCCAAGAATTATTGGTTTATAAACGATAATTTGCAATTTTGTTAATCTTTAAGTCTTATAATGTTGGGTGAATAACTATCATTATAAATATGATATATGTAATTTAATATTATAATGTAAATATACTGTTTTATATAAATAATAACAAAAGGAAAAAGAGATTTAATTAAATTATTTTTAATTCATATTAGTAAAATTTATGGAGTAATTGAACGATAAAATAATAATTATATACATGTATAAACTTGATATTTTGTCTTTTTTTTTAGGAATATACGCCAGGTGGCCGACAGATAATCTTAAACCATCCTGGATCGTTAATTAGTCAACAGTTATCCAATAATCAAACAACTGGTGGAGAAAATATTTTACTAAAAAGGTTTAGTGAAGTAAATATATCGGAAAAGTCTCCTGTAAGATTTTGGAAAGCAGTAAAGAAATGAAAATGGGGTTATAAGGAGATAAAAGAAACAGATTATAATTAACAATATTTTGATATTGCTTCATTACATATTCTTGAACATGGGAGTTGTATGCATATTGGTAAAATCAAATTTAAAAAACTAAATTAAACTTGAAAAAAAAAATTATGTCTCCTAATAACTGTCATCTCTCATAATTTCCTCTTTTCCATCTTTTGAAATAACACTTAATGAAAAATTGTATTTATTTAGAAAGAGGCATGGTTGGTACGCAGTAATCAAACATATGGAGAAGAAGAATTATATTACTCGGGTAAAGTTGCTGTTCACTGCAAGGGCAATCAAAATACTCGAATACTCGAAGCAACCTATACCTGTGAAACAGATATTAAACATGCCCTTTGGTGTATATTTCACACGAGTATTCCGGATCATTTAACTAAGGGTAAAGAATATGAGGCTGAGGGCTCTATTCACAAATCTTTAGAGTGTATCTGCCTGCTTGATTCATATACTCTTAAGGTTTTTACAGAATGTG
The DNA here is from genome assembly GCF_003651465.1 of Formica exsecta. Classification (NCBI taxonomy): domain Eukaryota; kingdom Metazoa; phylum Arthropoda; class Insecta; order Hymenoptera; family Formicidae; genus Formica; species Formica exsecta. The sequence goes on from NW_021849240.1 coordinate 448,947, forward strand.
GCGAAGATTATGTTTCTACTTTACAATTTCAGGTAAAGACAGAAAACTTTTTCTTTAACAAAACTTTGATTGATTCAATGATATTGTATTTTTTTACATTCGAAAACTCGCATAGATACGAGTATCAAAAAATGTATAATATTAAAATTCAAGTTCAGCTAAACTTTATTGAAGACAAAAAACTTATATTATTTAATAAAACTATTGCTTATATATATTTTTTTTGAAAATGGCAGCTATATTTACAGTAAAATTAATACAATCATTAAATAAATTGGAGATATTAATTTGTCACAATTGTAATATATTAATTGACTTAGGTTTCTGCGGTATGGCCGACAAAATATGGAATTATACTTGAAAAATGTCAAGTGCCAATTACAGATTCAAGGTATATATATAATTTATTAATAATAAAAAAAAACCATTTTTTATTGTTACATTTTTACGTTGTATTTATATTTTATTTGCAGGTATATATCATTTGAAAACAGCAGATTACCAACTCAAAATGATAATTTACCTATAGCTTTTTCATTAATGCATCCATTAGATGAGATTTGCCCTCTGCTTATTAAACATGGTAAATAATATCTTAAAAATTAAATATGTGAAAAATAATAAATTATGCAAAATGTCATATGTATTTATGCAATTTACATAAAAATAAATTTAAGCCAGATTAATTTTTAATATATTATATGTACAATTGAATTAAATATTTTAGGATCTTTGTCGTACATGAATGAATCAACTCAGCAAATTATATTTACTAGTTCAGAACCATCGTTGGCAGTCATATATGATACAAAGTCTAACTTACATTCAGTTTACAAAATTCGCAAAGCGTTAGCTGAAGAATGCCAAATAGTTTGTGGCAGTAATGACACGAGTTTACTAAATCATTCAATTAATATGTCATCGTTAAATATTGGCAGCAATTTATCCATCAATAAAACCTACGCCAACAAAGGACATCAAAGTCCCTTTCTTCTTGGTAAAAACATATTCATGTATAGCATATATATACAGCATATATATACATGCATGCATAATGGAATGTCCCGGATTTAATTTTATCATAATGTATATAAATGTTTCATTGAGCATAACCATTTTTTTTTACAATTCTTTGATATAACTCGCGGTTTTTTGTGTATACAATATTGTTAAATATAAAATTTTTTTTTGCTACAGCTGTTACAAATATACTTATGGTAAAATCAAATAAAAACAAAAGAATTGTGTAAAAAAAAATTAATAAAAATTAATAATATGTGAATAAATATATTTCAGGAATTCCAAATTTACAAATGAGTAACAATACTGGTATAGGTCTAGGACTATCTAATACTCCATTTGGATCGCGTACTGCCTCTTATAGTACTGCTTCTGGTGGACCATCACCTTCTCAGCAACAACAGCACTCGCGTTCACAAAGCTCTATGGCTACCATTTCTCGTTGTCAATCGCCCACGCATTCAGCAGCTTTGTCTCCTCTGCTTGGAGTACCTGCAAATTCAAATATCTATCATAGCAGGTTACATCAGACTGTTATGATAACTACCTCGAGTCAAATACATAGTCCAATGGCTAGTTACAACAATATCCGATTAAAAGATGCTGCAATTGCAAGCAAACCTTTATATCCTGAAGTTTGTCTTGAACATGTATGGACAGAAAACATTGGTGTATCAAAGTAAGTAACGGAAGTTTGTATAATTAAGGAATTTAAATTAATAATTTAAGTTTTATTTATTATATATATGCAGAAAGGATATCATAGAATAATAACTCGAATCTATAGATTTACATTTAATTGAACTTCTTTATACAGTTGTAAACTTAGAAATTTTGCAATTATATGTTTACTAATTCTTTCTCATTTATTTTGAAAAGAAATATCGACTTCTTACATTTTCAAATGTTGAACGACAAATACATATATTTCTCAATACTCTATATGTTATGATGTACACTCATCGTTCATTATTTCTTTAGAGATATTATTTATGGTCGTGCATCAAAGGTTTTCTTAACATTGGACCTTGTTGGACAGAGTTATTTGGGCTATTTGGTTCCAAATCGTTTGCAACTATTTCTAGTGAGATTAGAAAAAACTAATAAACAACAACAAATCATTTTTGGAATGGTAACAAGCATTGCGGCCAAGGATGCTGTTAATTTGCCAGTTAGTACATATTATAGACTCCTTATATCAACATAATTGATACTTGAATAACAAATTCTATTTTTTCTTTTTTTCCAGAATTTGCACATGATAGCAATTGTAGATTTGTCAAATGGTATAGCATTATATACAGGAGTTACGTGTGTGGGCAAATTACATATATCTGGTATACTGTCGAATCTTACGGGCAGTAATTACTTTTTATCAAATAGTAATTCTAAGCTTGCATCTCCATTTCCAAGACGAAGTTCCTTGATTTGTCAAAATAGTGCACCTTTGCATGAAATTAAATTTGAAGAGAGCTTACATTTACTAAGTCCTGTAGGTGGTAATTGCGCTCGTCCGCCAATACTCTTGGAAAATTCCTTACTGGATACAAATTTTCTTGCGTTGAAAGACGCTGTAGGCAATGAGATTACCGTGGAATGCGGAAAAAAACAATATTTTCGTATAACATTACCTGTGTCTAGCACATCTCCTTTAGGTAAGTAGGTGTAAGTTTTCGCGCAAAATGTTATTGATGTATAAGAAAATGCGCGAATAAATTAATATATTTTACAAACTTTAGAAAATAAGATAAATATATCTTTTATAGTTACTAAATGTTTACATACATTACGAAGTGTGCTTCAAAGAGATTTAGCAATGCAATTATTGGTTAAATGGTACGGTGCTAGAAATGCCCCTGGTCCGCAAGATTTTTCACCAGTGCAAGAATGGGATCTCTTTCTTGTGGTTCTGTTCACATTAATGGGATATGATGTGGAGAAATTACATTTAATACAAAACAACGAGAAAGATCAATTTACAGAACGTAATAGTCCTACAGTGCTGCCTAAAAAACAGAAAACCAACAATTGTGGATCTACAGATGATTGGCTGTACATATTGGAATCAAATGAATTAAAAAATTCCCGAACGTTTATCTCGAATGTACTAAAAAGTCAAAAGATATCTAGCGTCCTTTGCACGATTCCCAAAAGTGCTACAGAATCAAATAGCATTGGCAAAATAAATGTACAAGCCGTTCTATATCCACATCTTCCGCTCGTTTTATTTTCTCTTCACCTCTTATACGAGGAATTGAAATTAAACAGCGTTATATCGGAAAGTTTACCATTACTCGGACAGTTACTGTATCAATTGAGCATAGATTTGAAGTTCGAGATGTACGCTCATCATTATTTTCTTGACTCCCCATCGTTATGTTATTTAAAAAGCGTAAAATCTCAGATCAGTGACTCGGATTTACAGAAAATAACAATTCCAAATTATATCTCTCGAAAACCGCCGAACATATTTGAAACATTAAATAATATGTTGAATGGAATAGAAACAACTGCATTCCCATATTTAAGTCACGTTAATCCAAAAACAAGAAATATAATATATTTAACAGTACTTGTGGCAAATGAAAACCATGTTGATGTAATAGAAGTGGAAAAGTATATCAAATTAATTATACCTGCTGGAAGTCGCATCGATCTTCAAAAAAGTGGAGGCAAGTCTGATAAAAAGATATTGAAAAAACTGGAGAGACCTGCAACAGATAGAATAATATTATTGTATCATGAGATGGGTAAGATCATTCTCTTTACAATAGCTATATATATATATATACTCAGAGATCGTAAGAAATTTTATTTCCTTTCTCTTTCCCCCATCCCCAAAAATATAAAACAAACTCTAATTTTAGGTATGACAAAAGAAGATCTCGAGATATTGCCACCTGCGATATCCCTGATAATAAAAGATGTCATGCATAGATGTAGAGAATGCCCACCACCAAATTGGCCTATGCATGCATACGAGCTCGTAGATCGTCAAGATTTAGCCGCATTAGATAAACATTTAAAACCATCGTCAAAATTACAATATATCGACGGCGAAACAAAGGATTATGGAATAAAGGATGAACAAGATGATGGCATGGAATTTGATGATATGGTATGTGTGTATGTGTGTGTATGTATATGTATGTATATATATATATATATACACATGCAATTTCCTACATTTTGTTTCCTCTTCTATACAATGTTTTACAAAATTATTTTATATTAACATATACATTTTTTTATGATATCTAGTTTTGATCAATATGTCATTTTTTTCGTTTTATACAGAATGTTTTGCATATATAACTAGCATTTTTATAGTTTATTTCATATATTAAATATTCATGCAACTATTCTCTTGTACTCTGTTCATTTTTGCAGATATTAAAGTTACGATTTAGTAAGGATCATAGAGTCGCTGAAGTGCGAAGACTGCTCAATTCTTCGAAACCAGTAAGGATCGCGATAATCCAAAGATCGAACGTAAGCGATCACGAATTTATAGAAGAGCAAGAAAGACATTTGCACACATTATGCACAAGAACAATGGCATTACCGGTAGCTAGAGGCATGTTTACATTGAGAACTTCCACACCGATGATAACAGAGCAATTACCCATTCCACGATTGTGTTTAACAGGTATGATTGTATCGTACTTCAAATATAAAACTTCAAATTAATATTTTTTTATGAATATTATATTAAGTTTGTATTTCTACACTTTGCTCTTATTTATTTTCCCTTTTTAGAGCATAAAAATATATATTTATTTCATAAAAATTAAGCTAAAACGAATAGACGTAAGTTGAAAGTTATCAAGTAAAGAAAGCAGACGCTTTTAGTTGTAATAAAAGTAGGCTATTTCTATTTTTACTAATTATTATATAGAAAAACTAACTTATTGTTTTTCATTCTCATCACAGGCAAGGCACCTCCTCGTGGAACTACCGTCGAGTTAACTCACATAGATGTTGCGCCAAATATGAATCTGTGGCCGCTATTTCATAACGGCGTAGCCGCAGGCCTATGTATTCATCCGGATGCCGCGAACATTGATTCGACATGGATAGTATACAATAAACAGCAACAGGGTGAATATGGAGTGGAACACTCGGGATTTTTAATGGCTCTCGGTTTAAATGGACATCTGAAAAATTTAGCTCCTTTAAGTACATACGAATATTTAGCTGATTGTCATGAAGCTACTAGCGTTGGGCTCTTGCTGGGCTTGTCAGCGACACATCGCGGCACAATGAACGTATCTATGACTAAGCTATTATCGTTACACGTGGAAACGCTTCTGCCACCGACGAGTATCGAATTAAATGTACAACAAAATGTCCAAATAGCGGCATTGATGGGCGTTGGTCTTGTATACCAAGGAACTGCTCATAGACATATTTCACATGCTTTATTATCTGAAATCGGTAATTATATAAGTATATAATACACGTCCTTGGAGACATAATTTTACAAACCCCAATATATTTGCAAACATCAATATTCAAAAAATTTTTAACGAAATGCGAAGTATGCTGAGAAAGAAGAAGTTTAAACATCTTTTCCCCATTTTTGTTTTAAAAATGATAAAACATGATATTCAAAGAGATAATTGTAATATAGATAAAGAAATGAAAGCTATGCAAACATGATACTAGAAATTTAATCAATTTACAATTAAACGGAAGAGATAAAAGTTTTGTCGAGTTATTTCTTTTTTCTAGTAGATATACACTTTCCAATGTATAAAATATGTATTAACATATGTTAATATGTTAAACTTATTTTTGTAGGTAGACCTCCAGGACCTGAAATGAAAAATTGTGTGGACCGTGAATCATATTCCTTGGCAGCAGGACTGGCATTAGGCTTGGTAATACTTGGTTCTGGTGGTGGAGCAGATGTACCTGCAAGCATACCCGATACTTTGCACTATTACATGGTCGGTGGACACACAAGACCTTTCTCTGGAGCACAAAAAGATAAATACAAGTCACCGAGGTATAATCAAGTTTGTACAGCATCTCTTCTTCTCATTGATTCTTCTCTAATTCTTTTAAAAAATGGATATGTATATTCGCGAGAAGCAAGAATCCATTTGACTAATACAAAGTTACATGTATAATATTTCACGAAATTTAAAATAAAAATAACACCTTTAAATTGAAAAAAAATAAAGATGTTTCTTTTGATATCTTGGAAAATTAAAAATAAATTAATATATTTTTCATGAAAAGCAAACTTTTGAGATAAAGTAGGCAAATCTATTTTCACGAACATCCGTTACCACGGCATTCAAGTTTTCAAGAGTTTAGAAATTGGACTTTTTTGTTACTTTGTAGTTATCAAATACGGGAAGGTGACTCGATAAATATCGATGTAACAAGCCCGGGAGCAACAATAGCCTTAGGATTAATGTACTTTAATACTGGAAATCGTGCGGTAGCCGAGTGGATGCAACCTCCCGACACGCAGTATTTATTAGAATTTGTAAGGCCAGATTTTCTGCTGCTACGAGTGCTCGCCAAGTCGCTAATTTTATGGGAGGATATCGAGCCAACCAAATCGTGGATTTCTAGTCATGTGCCTAATATCGTTTATAAATACAGATTGCAAAAACCTACGCCGGAAGTTACACAGAATGTGGATTTGGAAACTATCAAGTGAGTGATCATATCTTGTATTTCTTAAAGAATTTGTAATTTTTTTTTAATTTTGTTTATTTATTTTTGTATTTTATCTTTATTATCTAATCATGTTATTAATAATATATAATTTACAGCCAGGCTTACTGCAACATTATAGCTGGTGCTTGCATGGCATTGGGATTAAGATATGCAGGCACTGCTAATAAAAATGCTTTCAAGACTTTGTACAATTACGCTCAAATGTTTACGGCATTGTCGCATAAAACTATAGCCGAATTGGCTGGCAAATCAACTGTTGAAACGTGTCTGAACGTTGTTCTGCTTTCAACAGCAGTGGTAATGGCGGGTACCGGTGACTTGGATGTAAGTCTCGATATTCATAACGGGTATGACAGTTGTGACAGAGAATTTATGGACTATTTAATATATATTGTATATATATAGGCAGCTCTTATAATTTCGCTTTTTCCGAAATTTCCAACTCACAGCAATGACAACAGGTTTGTATTATGCATGTATTTTGTAAATTGCATAATCCTCTATCCTATCTTTAAAAGATATATAACTATATTGATTTTTTAGAAAAAAACAATTTTCGTTTAGGGGAAAGACAGTAATAGAAATGAACAATTTAAATTAACTTATGTTTTTTCTTAGATTATAAGCTTACTAAAGAAGATTTCATATTTAAACAATATATTTTGATATTTATATTATTGTGGCAGGGATCATTTACAAGCATTACGTCATTTGTATGTATTAGCCGCTGAACCACGTATTATCTTACCAAGAGACATAGATACCGGTCAGTATTGCTACGCGACGATAAATTTAACATTCGAGACTGACAGGGAGGCAGAAGGACAAGAGATTAGTCTACAAGCACCTTGTTTATTACCACAATTATGTAGCTTAAAAAAAATTGTATTGAAAGATACAAGGTATTGGACAATTATATTTGAGAAGCATCACAATTGGCAACAATTAGAAAACATGCTGGAACGACACGATTTCTTAAGTATTAAGCAAAGAGCTGGTTGTTTATCGTACCTGGAAGATCCTCGTGTAAGATATCGTCACTTTCATTTATATTTATGCATATTTCTCTTTCATTATTTGCTTTCAATGATAAGCGCGAATATAAACATATAATAAGTTATATAATTAATTTCTCATTTTATTATAGGGATTTAGAAGCTTAGTGGCCCAAACTCTAACGACGGAAAATGCAACCGCATGGGCTGCTCGGCCAGAGTACGTTACATCGTTTACAAATGATAAGACTGTACTGAACATAATAACATATTTTTTACAATGGTCTAAAAGAGAAATCAATCCTAATGAAAATATTAAGAACGCATCACAAAATGGTACGAGATTCAGTTGTAGTCTTAATATAAATCTTAATTGAAGAGATTAGTAAACAATGACTCAATTATATTCCAAGCAGTGTGTTTTGCATAATGACACTTTTATCGAACGACATTATTTGTAAATTTATAGATGTTCAATGGAAAATGCCAGAATTCGAACAATATTTTCTTCATGTATTTGCAATAATAGTGTATGAATGCATTACAAAGGATAAAATAAATCTTATACCATTATGGTTGCGTATAATTAAAGATCTGAAAGTTATCGAGGAAGAACCAAACAGCTTTTCAGTATGGCAAATAAAGCTTCTTTCATCGCAACTGTCGAAAAGAATTAATTCTGAAGATGATGCAAATTTGTTACTCAGTTTGGAAAGTATGCTTGCGATTAAACAAAAAACGGCGGTTATTCTTGATAAATGGGAGCATGGTAATTATTAGCACATTACATTGTATTGATGCATTGTATTTCCTGATGATTTTGTTATATTCGACTCATTTGTTTTTCTATTTTCCACAGACATGAAATCTTTATTTAAACAGTATCTTACTAATGGAATGGTACAGACTGATACTATATCTCTAGCTAGAATGTGCGCTTATTTTATATTCTATGGTATACCATATCCAATCGATGATAAAGCAATCTGTAAGTCTCTCTATAAACATTTATATACATATTTGATAAGGGCACTCTTTATTTTCAATGCTTATTTTGCAGCGAATTGGATTATGACGACGCAACGCTCCTCTGATATATCGAATATCACACTATACAAATTGTACAAAATTTTACAAACAATTTATAAGTAAAATCCGTATATTGTGATATATGTACCATCAAACCTTTTATATACTAAAAAAAGAACCTTGTTATATACTTTTTTTTTTCCCCCTAAGTCGTGATGCATCTTTTACTTATAATTTTTGCAAATAAAAATGCTACTGTATGCTAAAATGTAAGATTAAAATAATATATTCTTGATCTTATTATAACAAGAATATTTACATAATAATTTTTAAAACTTTATTTATTGCATCAAACATTTAATGAAAATTTGTAAAATGCAAAAATAAGGAAAAAATTTAGAAAAGGATCTTTATTTGACATTTATTATATACTTGATCTAACTTTTAGGTGTTTTGTAAAACTTGATTTAATGTACAACCTCGACATGAAAAATTTATATCATTAATATTATATATACTCAAGAAAATGAGAACACTATCAATGAGAATAAATATCATTTATCGAAATTATTTATTAAAAATAATTTTAATTTATAATTTATAATTATTTACAATTATCACATGTATTTATTAATAATTTATTTTACTTATGTAATTACTTGTGTATGTATATTTTTATTACATATATTAAGTAATTATAGAATATGTCAAGTAAATTGTGTGTTTCGTTTTCTATAAAATGGTTCTTCATGTAAAATGGGTGTATCAGTTATCATATGTATCAAATTATCAATTATTTCTCCAACAAATGTGTAAGAATATAAACATCCAACTAAGATACCACCCAAATGTCCAACCAAGGAGGAATTTGGAACTAAGAGATGTATTAATATCAATTCAAGCCACACAGCTAGTTTACTTGGTACTATAAATCCACTGACATTATGCAATCTGTCACGTTCTTCACACAGCACAATTACTTTTAATGCAAATAATGTTGCGGAAAAGCCAATAGCGCAAGTTGTAAAATATCCATAATCTCCCGTTAACTGCATCAGTGTATATCCTAAAGCTACATACATAATACTACAGCCAGTGGATAGTATAAAAAGTAAAAGTACAAAGTTTGTTGTTCCATAGATGGGTTCTAAGTACGATCCTTTTAGAATGAAGGAAAACATGTTATAATACAGATGCATATCGGATCCATGTTCGAAATTTGAAAGAAAAAACGATCGCCAATCTCTGTATTTAATTATTTTTACAGCCGATATACATACTTCCTCCGCATTCCATGGCACTTGTACCAATCCAGTGTACAACAAAGTCTGAAAAATAAATATTCAAGTGCCAAATTAGTGATCGAAATAAGAACGAAATATAATATTAATAATTATGCATGTTTGGAAGAAATTTGGTTACAGAAATATACATTTTAAAGAAAAGAATGTTTTCCACATACAAATAGTATTTAAGAAAGATGTATCATTTAATTGATTTGTTGCACACAAATATTGTTCTAGTAACTTTGCGATTAAAACTCACAGTATTTGTTATAGTAAAAATTACCTGTACAATAACTCCAATTAAAGTAGCAGGTGGTATTTTATCCAGTCCGAAATTTAGGGCCTGCATACATAGCAAAAATATTCCATACTGCAGGCCTCGCTGCCGTCTTTGGCTAGGCGTCATGATAATGCAGAATACGATACAATATTATTCGAGGATTAATTTTACAAACGTCGAGAAATTAAATATGTAATATGTATCAGATTTGATTTCTCCAATGAGTGTATAAGAATATAAATATTCAACCAAGATATCACTCAGATGTTTCACAAAGAAAGAATTTATAACTGACAGGTTGTTAACAATTTACTCAATATTATAAATCCATTGACATTGTGTAATTTGATGTAATCTGTCGTGTTCTTTTCACAATATGACACGTAAGTCACATGCTGCCTGAAACATCAAGTGAATAGTATTTTCTTGCGAGTAACCTCACAAATATTCAAATGTGCGTATCAATCTATAAATAGATATTTCCATTTCAAGTTTTGCTGGAGATGCATTTATTTGTTGGTTTTTTTTTTTTTTTTTTTTTTTAAAAAAATTTTAAAAAATTTAATTCGTCGCTCGACGTTGTAAAGAGTAAAAATGGAATGTGTATTGTACGCTATATATATGTTTGAATATACCGCGGAGTATATACATACATACATATGAGAAAGCGATAGGGTAAAAATGGAAACGCATCTGATTTGCAATGCCATGTTATTTCTTCTAAACGTAAACAGACTAGGATAGGTTTCGTTTGATTGGCTAATCAGGGAGGAAAGCGACAAAGATTTTTGTTATTCTGATTGGTTAATTAAACACTTTGAAACTTTCGTGGCATCAAACGGAAAGCACATCCTAAATATTTAAATCTATGATTTGATTAGTCTATGATATATATTGAAAATCGAATAATCAAAAATCAAAACACCTTACAAGTTCGTTGTCACCTGCGGACGGGAACGAACGTATTTTGACACATTATGCGTGTGTTCTTTGTTTGGGCTTTATTCTTGGATTTTTATATTTGTTAAAGGCTATGTAAACATAACAGTGCAAAAAAACATTTTCATTTAACGCCACTTCTGATGACATTATACGAAAGGTTCTGGTTGTATTGACCCTCGTTCGAGGCAGTTCGAGGGCAGTTCGAGGGCAGAAGCCATTTAAGAAAGAAGAAGAAAAAAAGAAAGAAAATACTTTACATATATACATCGTCGAGGATTGTCTGTAATAGTGGAGTTGATTCTTTTACTTCAAGACATTTTTCATACATTTATACACACATACATTCAATAAGATAAAGGTAATCAGTTTATCATATACAATTATCTTTTTATCAGGAAAATATAAGAGAGAGATATATCTAATCTTTTCAAAAAATTATACGAGAGACAAGTTTATTATTCTGTTGATAACATGGCACTTAAATGTAGGAGATATAAAAATCTATATCATTTTACAGTGTTTTATCTTACCAGTGTGGCAAAGGAGTGTTCGAGAAATATTTCAAGGTAAGAAATAAGTTTTGTTATATGTGAATATTTTCACTTTCGTTTATATTAGTTGTCTCACATTGTTGAGCGTAAAATAATAAAGTATTCTTTATGGCGCAAAAAAAGATGGTAAAAAGGAATGGACTTTGGAAGCTAACACAGCTTCGAGCATTAATGAAAAATGTTCAAGTTGGTGGTATTAGAGAAAAGGGCATCCAGGCTTTAATCGTTAATGGAGAGGATGCGCATCAATCAGAATACTCGACTGAGCGAGATCAAAGACGACGTTTTATCAGCGGATTTCGCGGTTCTTATGGTACAGTCGTTGTTATGCATGACAAAGCATTGTTGTGGACAGATGGAAGATATTATGCACAAGCTGTGTCAGAATTAGATCCGTTAGAGGAGTGGACCTTAATGAAAGAAGGTTTATTAGACACACCTACTATTGCCGTATGGTTGGCTTCAAATTTACCTCCAAAGTCTATAGTTGGAGCAGACGCTAATCTAATAAGTTATACAGAATGGGCACGATTGCATACCGGTCTAACTACTGCTGGTCATTGTCTAATTCCTCTTTCTGAAAACTTGGTAGATAAAGTATGGGCCGATGAACAACCAGCACCTACGGCCAATGTAATCTTGCCTCAATCATTACGATATTCAGGTCAAAGTGCAGGAGATAAAGTAAGATTATGTCGCGAAGCCATGAAAGAGAACAATGTGACAGTACTTGTAGTAACTGCATTGGATGGGATTGCATACTTATTAAATTGGAGAGGGTCTGATATACCTTTCAACCCTGTCTTCTTTGCGTATGTTATTCTCACTCTAAAAGATGTACATGTCTTTGTAGATAGAAGTAGACTTAGCCAAGAAGCATTAGAGCAATTAAAAAACGAAGATATCGATCCAATTTTTCATGCTTATACAGATATACATGTCTATATGAAAGAGCTCGTAAATTCATGTACAGATCAAGATAAAATTTGGATTAGCAATAAATCCAGTTATGCATTACATGCGGATTGCGGAGAAATCAAGAAACATACAGATATTACACCTATTAGCGTTATGAAAGCGATAAAAAATCCGATTGAAATAACGGGTATGAAAGAGGCACATGTGAGAGATTCTGTCGCTCTCGTTAAATATTTTGCTTGGTTAGAAGACAAGATCAAGAATGCAAAAGAGCACGTTACAGAAATTTCAGGTGCGACGCAACTGGAAAAATTCAGACAGTAAGTCAATTTATAAAACGATTTTTTATAATGCATTTCTTACAATGTAAAATGTAGATGGACAAAAGGAATCTTTGTTTTTCTTTTATAAGGCAGCAAGATCATTTTGTTGGATTAAGTTTTACGACTATATCATCTATTGGTCCTCACGGAGCAGTTATTCATTATTCACCCACGGCAGAGACTGATATGCCTATCACAGATAAAGAACTTTATCTTTGCGACTCTGGCGCACAATATCAGGATGGTACGACAGACGTAACGAGAACTCTACATTTTGGCGAACCCACGATTTTCGAACGTGAATGTTTTACTAGAGTATTTAAAGGACAGTGCCGTCTTTCGACAATGATATTTCCTTTAAAAACAAAAGGAAATTACCTTGACACATTGGCACGTGAAAGCTTATGGAGTGTTGGGTATAGTAAACACTTTTTTCTATGAAAATATAAAACAAGAAAAAAGGATTTTATTAAAGATTTATTTATTTTTTATATATCTAACTGAATTAATTTTATAGCCTTGATTATCTTCATGGTACTGGTCATGGAGTAGGATCCTATCTTAATGTTCACGAAGAGCCTATCGGTATTACATGGAAGCCACATCCAGATGATCCAGGTTTACAACCTGGGATGTTTTTATCGAATGGTATGATTAAAATATATAAGACAAATGCGCCATTAATTAAAAAATTAAAAACGATATGATATAAATAAGTAAAAATGTGTGGGTGTGTATTTTTGAACACCAGAACCAGGATATTATGAAGACGGAAAATTCGGTATTAGATTGGAAAACATTGAATTAGTTGTTTCTGCAAAGACACCTTACAATCATAAAAATCGAGGTTTCCTTACTTTTGAAACTGTGACACTTGTACCTATTCAAACCAATCTGCTTGATGTATCGATGCTTACAGATAAGGAGGTATATATATCTAATATATATATATATATATATATACATATATATTTTATTTTATTTAAATATTCCACTTTCTCTCTTATGTTTCATATATCTTATTTCAGATTGAATATTTAAATAACTATCATGCGAAATGTTTGAAGGTTTTGAAACCTTTGTTACAAGGAACAGAAAATATTCAGGCACTTAAATGGCTGGAAAAACAAACCCTTCCTATTTCTCACTAATCGTTCTATAATGTCAATTTAACAATTTTTATAATATGTTTTGAACTATATAAAATCTTTTGAGAGGATATGTAGAATATAACAAACTTGGTTTAAATTAATTAATATTTTATTAAGACAGCAAATATTTGTGGTTAGTATACATAAAAGAAACAAATATAAGTAATTTGTATGCACACAAATGACAAGGTAACGCATTATGATATATCCATTGATATATGTGTGAGCTTTTCGAAGATGGATATATATGGACAAGGAACAAGGAACAAATAATGAAATATAATCATATCTTTTTATAACGTAAGAATATATTATTTTACTTTGGGTTTTATAATTAGAAATTTAATATATATTATATTATAAATAGGACAAGGAAAATAATGAAATATAATCATATCTTTTTATAACGTAAGAATATATTATTTTACTTTGGGTTTTATAATTAGAAATTTAATAAATTTAATATA
>NW_021849240.1:466888-496447 GCF_003651465.1 Formica exsecta
TCATATCACAAATTTTTTTTTTTTATTTGAATTGAAATATTGTAAATTTTTTAACTGCTCATCCATCACATGGTTCAGTGTATGTTGCATCAAATTTATGTATATATATAATTTATGTATATATAAATGTGCATTTATATATACATATAATAAAATAAAAAACATATATTGCTTTCTACTTGTAATATCTTGTTAATTGACTTTATACTTGAAGTTTGGAATTTCCAATTGTATCATATCTATACATATATATTCGAATGTATCAGAATTTTGGATCACTTAAGCCAAACTTCGATTAATTTAATCGGTGATTAATTGGCAGAATTGTTTACAGAAATTTTCTATTCTAATTAAATAATTCAATATTTATATACTTATATTTTAAGCTAATTCAAATATTATACTAAATGGATTAAGATCCAATAGGCCCAATTCGCTCTTGAAAAAGGATTAAAGTTATGTTTAAAATTTAAATTTTTGAAATGTGGTTAATGTTAAAAATATTAGAAGTATATTGATATACATAATCAACAAAAAGAATTAAAATTTTTGCGATTTTCAATAATTTATTGACTTTAGTAACCATAAAAAAAAATCAGGATTCAAATCTTTGCTAAACAGGATCGAAATTCGAACCTCGGCTAAGTGGGGTTCGAGTCTCCGCTAAGCAAGGTTTGAGTCTTGCCTAAATGGGGTTCGAGGCTTG
Source organism: Formica exsecta (assembly GCF_003651465.1). Taxonomy (NCBI): domain Eukaryota; kingdom Metazoa; phylum Arthropoda; class Insecta; order Hymenoptera; family Formicidae; genus Formica; species Formica exsecta. The sequence continues at coordinate 467,595 of NW_021849240.1, forward strand.
GCTAAGTGGGGTTCGTGTCTCGGCTAAGTGGAGTTCGAATCTCGGCTAAGCAAAGTTTGAGTTTGCTAAGCAAGATCAAACGATCAGAGTCTCCGCTAACGATAAGTCTTACACTGTCCACGCTACGAATAAAATTATGATCTAAAAGCAAAACCGAGTATCACGAGAAATGATCGTCCGGTATTCGACTATTTTTTAGTTATTATCGAACGTAATATGTTTGTTAATCTATGCAATGAATGATTAATATCTATTATTTGCAATCATATTATATAAAACGATAAAATGTCAAAATAAATTACGAACATTTTTATTTAATATATTTTACATACAATTAAAAATAAAATTAAAAACTAAGTTGTTTCTCACTTGCGTGCGCGTCTATGATAGAAAAATATCATCGATCAGGAAAGAAAAAATGTTCTATCAATGATATCAGATATTATGTACGATGAAGTGCATTTCGCATATTTTATATTTGTCATTATTATAATATTAAATATAAAACCAATGTGCTTTAAATAAATTTTAAAAACTCTTATAAATCTTCTGAAAAAGAAATCGTGTGATATCGTTTAATGACATCCGTGATAACGAAGAAAATATAGTAGGAAACGAGCAGCCGTCATTGAAATTGTATTAAATAAGTCCATTACGTGTGTTAAGTAAGCTTCGCGCGTCATTCTATAAATATTGCATACGACGTGTAAACGGCAATCGATTAACCGAGAGACTGCTTGCAACGCGAGCTTGTCACATACATCGCTGTTCGCGACTCTATCGCTGTAACAATAATCGAGGCACGTAATTCCGAAAATAGCGTCGGCAAGAAGCGCGTTAATAGCTATTTCAAGTCGCGTGTCAAAAGACACTACGATAAACGTTACAATATACATATATATGCATGTATATCGCGAGAAGCTGCCTTCCACCGTCCAGTGCAAAGATATCGAGAGGTGAGTGTTTCGACATATATTCGCGCATTAGTTCGCTTCTATGTATAGACTTTGGTCCTGCGTATCGGAAAACAGACGGTGCGCGGGGTGGGCAGGAATTGCAAGCAGGCTCGCCCGCTCGCCAGGACGCTCTCCCCAGTCCCAGTGTCGCTCCCGACGGTCAAGGGCAGTGGCGTCGCGTGACGTCACGCGACGCTGCAGTGACGCAACTAGTCGCCAAGGGCAACCCGCTCGGTTATGGTCGCTTGGCAACCCCTTTTCGCCCTACTACTCATTGCTGTATTACTCCCTCCCCCTCCCACCCTCATCCCACTTCATATCGCAGCCGCACTCTCTATCGCGTACACGTGCCGTTGCTCAATGAACTCTCTCCCCCCGCTCTCTTTCTCTCTCTCTCTCTCGCTCCTCTCCCGTATGGCGCCATCGTCGCCACTCTTTCATTCTCCATGACGTGACCCTAACCCCTAGCCGGGGTCTTTCGCGGATGCTGCGATGTAGCGGAGTAACGACACGGCGCACCCCAACACGTTACCCTCCCTCGTCGCCTCCTGGGATTTTTCCTTTTTAATAATATCAGCGCTGCTAATTCTGAAAAATATCAACTCGAAATAATAATATCAACATTGAAATAGTAATCAATAAGATATATTTCGAGTTATATATTTTATTATATATTTTGCGTATAGTTTTTGTAATGATGTAACAATTATATCTTTTTTCCTCAAAATTGTGACAAGTGAGCTCATGTGATACTATTACGCTTTATTAATCGACACATAACCGATTGAATTATTTTTCAGACATAAAATTATACACAGTGATAGCTAATATCTATATATATATATAATAAATATACGAATATAATACAAAGCATAAATTTAATACCTGAAAAAAATTTAGATTGTTTTTTCTCCATATAAAATATCTTATTAAACATTTTTTACTTTTACTCGTCCAGAGATGTATGAAGTTGAAAGAAAAAAGAATATAGTTTGTTATTATAATAAAATATCCCACAATTGTTCACATATCATAAGAAATAGAATTCTATATTAATTTGCAAGGAAATATTTTATCGAACGGAGCAAAATAATAGTAGGAACAAAAAAGGCGATATTATGTGTCCCAACTCAGGATAGATATCTATTAAGATAAAAGAGAAAGAGGGATAAGAGAGAAAGACACACATCATATGTTGTAGGAGAGGCAGAGAATGAAAGGTAGGCAAAATAGAAAAAGAAAAAAAAAAAAGAGTCCTCGCGCGGAGGGATTTCTCGCAGTGAGATGGAGAGAAGCAGAAGGTATCGCGAAGTGCAGAGGAGGCCTCATCTCGCTCTCGGTCCTATTTATAGACATGCTCTCAGCTTCACTCGTGCCCACTGCTCGCGCACTGTCTTTCTTATATAGGTAGCTGTATACCTATATATAGTGACTGTATTGCGCGTCTCTCCCTGTCTCTTTCTCTACGCACGAGCTACCGAGACGGCCAAAACCGTGCAAAATATTCGAGAGCTCGATCGCATGGATCCCAAACCGCGAAATTGCTTACCTGTATTACAACAGTCGCAGCGAATGTGCGTGAATATTTCTTTAGGAAGATGTAAGAAAGATTTTATAACATCGATGTGTGTGTTTGTGAAGAAAATACATGTATGCATTTTCATCTCGGCGATGCGATGACGGATCTATAAGAAATGGCCAAAGATTTATTATTTAAAAAAATTAAATTATTGCTAAATTTTTATTAGAAATAAATTTTGACGGTGAAATTATATTCTTACTGGATATTGAATAGAAAACAAGCACGTGTGGTGAATATATAGATGAATATGATATGACTCGTTGAAAATTGCAATGACAAATTTCATTGGATACATAATATAATTTTTTGAAAATCTTAAAATTTTATTGTTAGGTATCGCAACATGTATATATATCGCTAGTTAAAATTCTATTTGCTTAAAACTTTAATCAAAAATTGAAATTTCATTATTTATTTACTATCCAGCAATTCAATCTGTCAAAATCTCTTTTGTTTTAATTGTATCTCATAAGCATAAGTTATATTTATATATTAATATTTGTATTAAGGAAATTCATATTTCATTTTTCATAAAATGATTAGCCAAAAAGAACTTAATTTTTTAAAGGACTCCAAGAAAGAGAGTACATAAAGTTTCATAAGTGATATCTTTATTCAATATTTTTCATATAATTGGATTCAAGTTTCAATTTAAATCAATTAATTAAATATTGCAAATCTTAGGAATTTCTCTAATTTTAAGAAATTAATTTGCCTTAATACTACTGGAATGCTTACGATTATATGTAGACCAATGCTTGGCAAGCTTATATACATTTTATGTTTGTTGTACAAAAGGGATAAAAAAAAAGATACATTTGAAACTTATTGGCGTATTTTTTAACAACAAAACTGATTTTTTTTTTTCGTTTAGTAAATATCGGTATATTGATATCTGAATAAATATATAATCAAAAGTCAAAGATTTTTCATGTGCGAAATTGTATAAAAGTAAATAAAATCTTGTATTCAATATATAATTTCAATAAAATATGTTAAAGAAATATAAAAATTTAATATTTAATTACTAATTAAATTTTCGTCCAGAAAAATAGATTCCAAATGATTCTTTGATTAAAGAATGCATCCTCCATTTTTTTTAAATCTCCTTTTTAACAGCCTATATTTAATTCTTGTAAAAGGGTTACGAAAATAATCAAACAACTTGCTCTCGAGTCAGTGTTAATTGTATTTCTGTTAATAATTGTTGCAAGAGATTGTTCGCGTTACCCGTTTCGCAAAGAGAAGCATATGCAGGAGCGATGATGACAACACGAATATACAAGTAGTTGGGAGCTTTTGTTATGTGCATTGCACTCGGAGCGCCATATGTATAATAATTATATATAATTTATCTAGCGATAGGATAATACTATCTGTAAAAAAAAATATTCTCTTGAGGGGATGCGCTTGCGTTACTTTGTGTTTACAATTTATGTCGAAGAGTAGTGCGTATCATCGCGTTCGCATACGTCTATACAATGTGTCTATATATATATATATATATATGTGTGTGTGTGTGTGTGTGTGTGTGTGTGTGTGTGTGCGCGCGCGCGCGCGCATACGACTTTACAAGTGTAATTTGTGTAATTTGTGGATACCATGCCGTTTCTCTATCATTTTTGTAACGCATTGCACGATTGAATAATAATATAATAAAAATAATTATTTAACATTAACAATATATTCATTTGAAATATAGTCATTTTGTTAATAAATAGAGCAACATATACATAACATTAACAATTGCTAAATATGTATACACGTATGAGATAGTAATGCGAAATGAAGAAAAGAAAGAAAGATGGCAAGAGAACGACGTTAGATTTTACATATACATACAGCAATTTCATATATATATATATATCTATATGTATAATAAATTATATACATATGTACATGAAATATTTCTTTCAACAACGATAGTCACGTTTAATTACAATTTCATTGGATTTTTTTTTTACAATAATATGGAAAGGGAAAAGATAAGAATGACTGAGAATTGGAAGTATTTGACGGAGACAGCCGAGATTTAGCGTGTTCGGAGCACGAAGAAAATACGGTGACACAACGCAGGTATAAGGTATGAGAACGATAAAAAAAGAAAGCGATCACTGCAAGATTAAAATTCTCTCGACATATGTGCAAACTCTATAACATTATATCAAGAAGTTTACGGAAATATTGCCTCTGGCTTCTGGTAGAGACATACGCAACAGCGTCGCGTATATGTAGCACCGAAAATTTAACAATTAACATAAGTTTCCTAACGATGTTTATGAGAGGAGGAACTTCTTTTAGCACCAATACATCTTCTATAACACAACGCTGTAAATTTTTTTTCAAAAATAAATACTTTTATATCTTGACCATTATTCTTGTGTGTGATTCGGTTGTGTGTGAGAATTATAGTTATATACAAATATACTTAAAAAAATATCTCTATTTCTGTTGCCGCGAACCTTGTCAACAATCTTGTCTATGTAAGATAGACCTGTCTACAGCTTCATGAAACATGAATTCTTTTTAAAACTTGCATTTGGACCGCACGAGTCTTTTAAATTGCGTGTGTTTTATAGGGACAAGATATATGTTTTAAATATCGATAGTCCCGAGAGTTCGTATTGATCATGTAATGAGTCAATATAATATTTATCGTTTCACGAAGCATTACATTCTCATACACACACAGTCGTTCGCATGCAATGAGACGCATTGCTCCTCTTTTCCTCCCTCTCCTTTCTTTCAATCTCTCCCTCTCTCCGTATCTTCCGCTTCACTCTATGATGATTCTCGGAAGCTGCGGATGGTATCGATTTTATGTTATACAATTGCACGAAAATGCTCTCGCAACGCTCAATGACATCTAGATACGCGACGCTAGTGAATATCTCGTGACATTCACATTTCAATTCGTGTCTGGATACAAGCTAAGAGATACGAAGTACATGTAAAGCAGAGAGAGAATAATGTTTATCGTTTTCATATTTTAAGAGAATGGGATTAATATATATGTACTTTGATAATTAACTTCCATACAGTTGCGGTTAAATATAAGTTTGTTTCCGATGATTGTAAATGCTTTTCATATATTTTAAGTACTTTAATTTTTCGCTATGTGACGCAAGAGACATTATTTTTGGTACAATGATTAAACTATATTCTCATACTTTTTCAGTCAACGATAAATCTCAAAATACATGAAGTTCTTACACGAGTATGAATAAGAACTATATATGGCAACGCTTAATCCTTATTCTTTGATTCACGACAATTTTAAAAATGAGCAATTGTTTATTTTACAATTACGTTACGTAGATACGATATCTGAAATTTCAAAAAATTCGTTTCGCATGCAATTAATTCGTATCCAGTTATGCATCAAGATAACGTAATTAGTTGATGAACCGATGATAAATGACGGATCAGTCGATGACGGTTTTGACCGTCTAAAGGTCTCCGCGTTTTTTTCATCGGTCATCACGAGAGACGAAGGGAGGGAGGGAAGGGAGAAAGGGAGCAGCGACCGAAAAGAGGAGAGGAAAAAGGGAAAGACAGGAGTATAGAGGGAGACATAGATCACAATTTGTCAGAACATGACACAAACGTAATGAGATCTCTGAACGTTAAAAAGGACTTTTCAACATCGTTGTAATTCGTGGAATTCATTGATTACAGGGTGAGGACGCGTGGCTTTGAGGATGACTTCTCGGATTAGCGTGAGACGCTTCGCGCTTCAGCCTCTGCTTAAGATGCACTTTTGCGTGGCGTTTCTTCTCATCGCTCCTGGCAAACTTTCGGCCGCACTGATCACAGCAGAATGGTTTCTCACCGGTATGCGTACGCACATGGGTGGTTAAATGGTCGCTCCTGGAAAAGGAGCGCATGCAGATGCGACACTGGAACGGTTTCTGTCCCGTATGAATGCGAATGTGCCGGGTGAGCTCGTCGCTGCGGGAGAATCTGCGATCGCAACCGTCCACTGGACAGGCGTATGGCCGCTCGTGCACCGGCGTTTTGCTCGGTCGATTCGGATACTTTCGCGGTTTTACGGGAACCAGTTGAAGCGGTAATGTACTCTGCTGATAAACTTGGGAAAGGATCTCGTGGCCTTTCGACGTGCTCGGATTATACTCGGCCAGCTGAACCCCTGTGCTGCCAGTATTAGATGACCGAGCTTGTTGTTGTTGTTGCTGCTGCTGCTGCTGCTGCTGCTGCTGTTGCTGAGGTTGCGTCTGAGGTGGTTGAGGCTGTTGTACGTTGGGAGTGTAACCGGATGTGCCGGTTGGCTCCTGTTTCAACGTTGCTTCCTGATGATGAGTATGCGAGTGATGGTGGGAGAGAAGACTAGGATCATAAGCCTCCTCGTGTGCCGTCAGCCAGGCCGCAGGAGTGGTAGTTGGCGTGTCATGGTAACCGGGTGGCGGGGGCGGTGGTTTCGATTCGACCTGCAGTAATTCGACGGTCTCACCGCTATACGCGGTCGAGTGAAGGTTGGGGTGAAGGAACGGTTGACCCGTCAAGGTTAAGGTTGGCGAGGGTAACGGCGCCCACAATTCCTGGCTCGCTGGCTGTTGTTGTTGCTGTTCGCCTTGAAGATTGTTTAGTGGCGAGGATTGTGTGCAAGTCGTGGTAAAGACGCCGCGATAGGTCAACGTTGGTACGTTGCAAATATTTACGCTCGTCGCGGGCACGGTAGATGTGGAATGCGGTGAGGAATACAAAATTACACCACCTTGCAACACGTTGCAACGATCCGTTTCGTCCTGGGTTTGATGGTGGCGCGACGGTGGACTGCTCGAGGAAGGCGCGTTTGATGTAACGGTATTTCGCGTATCCTGGTGATGATGATGATGATGGCGATGATCTCTGCCGGCGGATGCGCCGGCGTTTTCGTCCTCTTCCGCGGTCGCCTCTTCCAAGGAAAGATCCTCACCCGCCAAACTGCCTGTAAAATATCAATAAAATCATCTCATTTACTCTCAATTTCGGATATACGACGTGTGTATCGCGTATACACGCGTTTTACATATATGTATGTAACGAGCGTGTATTTTTTCTTCCAAGAGCCGACAGGAAGAACTGTGTGATACGGGGGTGACTTTATCTAACAACGGTTCTATCTGTTGTCTGCATCCTGCCGCGTTTTGTTACTTCCTTTCTCCGTATACAATTGTGCTAACTAGCGTTGAGAAAGTATTTACTAAGATCACAAAAAGCATTGCGTCTTCTTCATTGAAAATTTTATTGCCAAGTTTTCCATAGCATATATAATTGCGTTTGATATAACGCTCTGAGAAATAAAACAAATTATTGAAAAATTGCGTTTGCATTTTTAGTAAATATATAGATATTTCTATGACGAAAATAAAAAAAAAGCATGTAATACATACGTAGAAAAGATACCACCATATGCTAATTATCCGAGGGTTATTACGGTACTGAGGGTAACGAAGATGGGGAGGGGAGGCTAAAAGCATGAATGAACCGACCAAGGGATAGTAGTGGGAAGAGGAAGAGGGGTGGTGGTGCAGGTTCAAGAGGAGGGTCTCTGAATGTCGGGGTCGTTGAGTATTGATCCGCGACAGGCGGACAGACCTTCGATATTACGTATTTTCGCGGGCAGTGTAATAAACGTCAGTAACACCTCGTGATTCTTCGTCGCAGATGCATCTCCTTTAAGAGATCGTATTCGAGAGCGAATTTAGACGAATATATCTAAATTCCCGCGAATGATACAGATTTTAAAGATCAGGATATCAAGAAGCGCGAAGAGTTTGCGTAAACGTATAGAAAGCGAAAGGTTGACGAAAGCGAAATATAATATCGCGAAAATTTAACAGCATCGTACTTTCATCGTATACAATCTTATTAATGCTGAATTATGAGGAATGAGTTGAAACTCAACAACGCGCAACAGACATATGTCAATTGTGCATTGTTCTTTTTACATTAAGTTATTAATATGAGGAAATATAATTAATTAACATAATTAATAAAAATGAAAAATAAAGACAGTAAAAAAATGTATGTATTAAAAGATAAAGCGAGAGAAACAAAACTGTCGTCGAACAATTCTCGTCTTAAGAGATAGCTGATGTGTAGATACCTGAGATCGGTGGCGGTTCGACAAGTGCAGAAGGACCGAAGAAAGAGGGTAGGTCGCTGCTGGTGGTGACCGGTGTGTTTAGATCACCAGGCTTATCCTTATCGTTCGAATCGTGTATATCGCTCCTGCAGTTTCTGATACATCCCTTATCATCGTCATCGGCCTGTCGATGCCTCTTGCCATCTGTAACGTCGACAGATGGTGACGATGCATCGGTATGCAAGCGATGCTGGTGATCATCCAATCGATGATGATGATGATGCTGATGATGCCGATCATGATTATGTTCCGTGGAGTCGGTCGGACTGATTTGAAGCTGCGTATGTAACGGCACGCACGAAGATAAGGAAAGCGTCGGTATAGTCTTGCTGCAGCTGATGGACGAATTTGTGTAGGTCACGGGTGTCCCGCTGATGCCGCAGGTGACCGAGGAGTTGGACGAGGAGGCCGCATTGTACGGTAAACACGCGTCGAAACTAAGCTGCACCGTCTGCAGATTAAATGTTGCATGTTGATGATGATGATGATGACCAAGGGGTGGCGAGGAGAGCAAAAATGGGCTGGTGGCTGCGTGCGGTTGCGAGCCCACCACCTCCATGCCGTCCATCGTCATCCTCTGGAGCGAGTCGCCTTCCTGGACGATGGCAGAATCCTCGGTACCGCACTGCGTGTCCTCGCCTGCGGTTGTATCGTTCAACGTAATTATTATGGTTAGAATATTGTCGTTTTTCGATCACACTCTGATCATACAATTAAGTTTCCTCTCCTAGCTCCTCTCAATAGCGCGTGTGTTAGAGCCCGTGCGTACAACGCGTTAATGATCTTTCTATATATATATATATATAGATATATCGAAGAATCGTGTGTGTACGTCGCGCGATTCTGTCTCTCTCTCTCTCTCTCTCTCTCTCTCTCTCTCTTTTTTTCTCTTCTCGGCTAGTAGGATTAGTAGCAGCGATTAAGTGCGTGGCGTGTTTCTTGCTCGATCGCGTGGCGCGAGCCTTTGGTTAATTCAATAGAGCTGTTTGCGCGCCAGCTGATACAAGAAAGTATCTTCCTTCCCGCCTTTTTATTTCGATAGATGCCACCGGCCGGCTATATCGAAGAATCGTGTGTGTACGTCGCGCGATTCTGTCTCTTTCTCTCTCTCTCTCTCTCTCTTTTATTCTCTTCTCGGCTAGTAGGATTAGTAGCAGCGATTAAGTGCGTGGCGTGTTTCTTGCTCGATCGCGTGGCGCGAGCCTTTGGTTAATTCAATAGAGCTGTTTGCGCGCCAGCTGATACAAGAAAGTATCTTCCTTCCCGCCTTTTTATTTCGATAGATGCCACCGGCCGGCAACACTACGTGCGCGTGTTGCGGAATGGACCACCACCAACCAACCACTAATAATCACCATCACCATCACCATTACCACCACCGAGCGTTGTAAGAAGTTACGCGTGTATGACCGTCTCGCATACGCATAAGATTTCGCCAACCGGTCGATTCGATCAAGTACCTGGTACCGTCGTATCCTCGTCAACGAAAAGAAGATATAAACGACGTTCGGTCAATCGTCAACCGATATGCGTGCCTGTAATTGAAATTACTCTCCTCTTCTCACCTTTTCACAGTACAGACGCGTTGAAGAGCCGATGTAAATACGCGTGAATCGAAAAGCCAAGTAAAGTATTCGTGTGGCGAGAAGACGTGTTCGGCCACCGTCGCCGTCGCCGTCGGGTCCACGCTGCTCCGAATCTGTACGCGAGTGAGAGCAAATACAATGTATGATCCAAGAGCGTGTGCGTAGGCGCGCGAGCGAAAGCGCGCGCGCGCTGGACCGCGCGCGTTATGTTGCGTCGGCGACTCTCTCTCTCTCTCTCTCTCTCTCTCTCTCTATTTTCCCCTCTCTCACTCTTTTTCCTTCTCTCTGTATCTATCCATTTATCCGTCCTTCTTTCTTTTTCTATATATTCGCTTTTCTCTCTCTCTCTCTCTCTCTCTCTCTCTTTCTTTATAAACTCTCCTTCGTTAGGTGTACGTCCTGACTGAGAGTGTATTGGCTCGTGCACAGTGATTGTTAAAGGACGCGCAATGCGTGGGGGTCGCGCACGAACTGAGCCGAGCGGCGGCGCGCCCCGTAGTTTTATGAATGGACCGCCGAGACTGTCCCATATTTGGAAGCGCCGAGTCGACCGCCAGCCAATCCCCGCCCGGCGGTCTTCTGTCTACGCACGCGTGTGTGCGCCATACGTCTTCATACGTATGCGCGTGTATTTATACATGCCAACATATATATTGCATATATATATATATATATATATATATATATATATATATATATATGTGTGTGTGTGTGTGTTTGTGTGATGTGTATTTAGATATTATATTTTATCAAGAAATGTTTACACCATGGGGCAAATACATATCAGTTTCATTCTTACATACAAAGCGATACAAGTTTGGAATGCAATTCATATCGCCGCACCTGAGGGGAAACATTAAAGCGGTGCATTAAAGGGAGTGAGCGACCTCGCGGGAAGATTCCCGATTGACGCATGGTGTCCCTACGCATAGGCGTATTCAGCGTGCACGCAGACCGCAAATAAACCTGATATATGCGGAAATATGTACCGCCACCGAGCACCCCGTGGCTAATTTTAACCGGCGAAATTGTGTCTCATACCAGCCTGGCCGACCGATGTTGCTCCGCACCCGCCTCTCGCACACGGGTAAATAGATGCATCTTTCACAGCAAAATTTTATCTCACTATCTATATATATGTGTGTGTGTGTGTGTTTGTGTGATGTGTATTTAGATATTATATACATATATATTTAAGTACGCACATATATCTGGTATATATGCATATATATACATGCGCATCGTATATATACATGCATATATGTAGAATCTGAACGATCCACGATTCCCTGCTTCTCGCGCCGTCGTGGTTACCAGCTAGTGCTTACGAACATATCTATCCCCACCAACTGTCGCTCTTTGCTCGCTCTGCCACCTTCCCCTATCTCCCTCCGCGTACTAGCATCCCACCATGGGTGCTTCCTCCTCCTACCCTTCCCTCTTCCCTATCTTTCTCCTTCGTCGTTGAGACTCCTCTCAACCCCGTTCACCAGTGACGTAGAACTCTGTGACGTAGACTCGAGGCGCGCGACTGTTGTCCCCCCACGAGGTACTTTCGCGAACGCGCGAACACGCGACAGAAGATGGAGGAAAAGCCGCAAACTAGCATAAGAGCGGAAAAGAACGAAGGAGAGCTTAGGATTAATCTGATATGTTGGAGCTATTGCCACCGATGAATATATCCCCCCCCCCCCCCTTCTGCCCCATTCTGTCATAATTTTCTTTTTTTTATGATAAGAATATCCATTTAATTTTTTAACGAGAGAAATCGATATCATTCTATCTATGCTTTTTATTTTCGAATGTATGTTTGCAATGTTAGCTATGTGAATTAAAAGGAGCAAACTATTTATGAGAATGTTAATGTCGATCATTGATTATTTCTGTTATAATATTGGCTAGTAGTGCGTTATTAATAAGTCGTATGTGACAAATAAAAAAATATGGTACACACATATAAACGCTATATGAAATAAATTATTTCTTGATACTTTATGCGCGAATATGATTCGCGCATTATAGATAAAATTCTAGAGAAATATATTCACTTGTGACAGAATGCAAATATACGTCAATCATTATTACGTTATATCGTTAACTAAATCCGCTAAAAGGCGCGCGTATATTGTGTTATTATATCTATTACAATAAACGCATCAGAGAGAGTAAAGTTTTGTGTTTGGTCGATCGCGCATAAATACTATAGAGTTACATAGTAATCACTTACAAGATAAGCGCGACGCATATCCACATCGCGTAAGGAGAAAGTAATTTTATCCCGGAGACGGTATGCGTATGTACGTGGCTCCCTAACATATTTGTAACAGCGCGCGTGTCTGCCATACATGAGGCAGACCGCACTCTCTCAGGAGGGTAAGAGACGCGTGCCATTTGTGCGGACGCGTGCGTGCGCCCGGTTAGCAGTCACGTATATACGCGCACGCGCGTACGATCTTTTTCTCGCGGGCGTCTCGCAACCACCTGATGCCCTATTTGGCACCACGCGCTGCCACGCGCCCATTCCCCCTCTCCCTTCTCTCGCTCCGTCTTGCTCTCTTGGTATTTCGTCCCCTCTACCCTCTGCCTATCCTGTCTCTTATTTCTCTATCTCTCTCTGTCTCTATGTTAAATATACTTTTATTTTAATTTTTGAAATCCTTTTGTGTGTGCCGAGTATACTGTAATATAATTATCAAAATAAAAATAAGCCCCATCCGCGCCCGCATTTTCATTTCAATAATCGAAATCTAGCGTTAAACATGAAAAATTTAACGCGTGTCCTTTAATATATACGTAACAGAATTGTACGAGATCCTACAATCTTTAATGTATAATTAAAAGATGTATAATTATTTGATTTTTTTATTTTTTCACGTATATAGAAGATATTGAAAAATTGACAATGTAAGATGGTAAAAGATAAATTGTGCTCAACGAAATGTATCATTGATTTAAAAAATCAACTACATATTCCATTATACAATCTTCCTGAAAAACTTTTGAGAAATACGAATCTGTAGATTGATCTAATATATTATCATACTACGCATTAATCATTCGTTTTATTCGATCGACTTTATGTGAAACCGATGCACGTACACGAGAGAAAAGAGACAGTGACGCACGCCGACGACGTTGATCTGGCACAACAAAATGTTCTAAAATTATCAGTGGCTCTTGACGAGGTGGTGGGCGCGCACTATTCGTGGCCCTAATCGACGCGATTTTGCGCGGGCGAACGGCGTTATTTCAAGCCGCCACGCAACCACCTGAGCCACCCAGCATCCCCAAATACCCGGGATGACTAGTGCGGCGAGCGTCAAATATTTTCCTATGTTGCCGATGAGTCAGTTAACCGATGATACAAGATTTTTGGCAGCGTATCGTCATTGCCTTGCGTCGTCTTATATTCCTTGCTCTGATCATTATTTCGCTTTCTTTTCGGTGTACGCATACACAGGATATCACGCTTCTATCACGTTATTCTTGATAAGTTCTCTTCGACTAATCTGAAATAAAAAAAATCTTTTGTACCAAACTCTCGTACAGAAGACAGATAAGAACTGTTTACGATAATAAATCGAATTCATCGCAATTTAAAATTATGAGAATCTATCATGTTGGATTGATGCGTGGTATAAATTAAGATGTTTTCAAATAATGCTATATATAAAATGACGAAAGGCGATGTATACGAGATGCTCTGGCACGAAATTACGCATGATTCTGAATTCTTTTACAATGCTCTTTCGAAATTGAATAACGTATTGGTATGCGAGAAGAATTGAGAAATTAAGATAGAAAAAGATGAGAATTGTTTGGTAAAATCTATGTATTAGAATCAAAGAAAAATGCGCGTTTATTTATAATATCAATAATATAATAGTATCTTTGAATATTCAACATTATCTACTTTAGTCAGTAACATTTTACTTTAGAGTCTTTTTATACTTGTTTGTGTCTTTTAAAATAAACATGTAATACGGCTACACAGAGTTGTAGATTGCTATTTCTCTAGTAATTCTTCTATATTTCAAAGTGTACTATTTGAAAACTTTGCATGATGATACGTAGTTGAAATTTGGAAACTACAAATATGGGCCGCATGATAATATAGATTTCAGAGTAATGCATCGTAAAAAATATGTTGCAAAAAAGTGCATTTTTAATCTAAATACTCTATATTTGTCACGCTTTTTTGCACTATATGCAGAATAATCGCTGTAGGCGATGCGTTTTAAATCGCTCCTGTATCGAGCCGATTATTCTGCTATTACGTACTTTGGTTCTACGTGAGTGGTGGTGAGTCATGTGACAACTCGCGAGGCTTTCGCACGTTTTTGCGCGATACGTTACCGAGATCGTTGATTAATGATCGTTTCCGGTAGACGCGAGCATTTACTTCGACCTTTCAGAAGCTTGTTACACTGCTATGATGAGAGCGTTATTTCCGATTATGACAGTAATTGCCCCCCCCCCCCCCCCCCCGCCAGCGCAGTTTTGTACCCGAGATCGTTGATTAATGATCGTTTCCGGTAGACGCGAGCATTTACTTCGACCTTTCAGAAGCTTGTTACACTGCTATGATGAGAGCGTTATTTCCGATTATGACAGTAATTGCCCCCCCCCCCCGCGCGTAGGATTTTATGTCAAATCAACACAATGTAATTTTTAATTATAAAAGTTACCAAACGAGACAGAGTACGAAATATCTGCAAAACGTTTCATAACTTTTCCAAATGGAAAAGTTTGAAATTCATCTTTTATTGAACGCATTTAATTCATTAAAAGAGTTATTTTTTAAGATAGAGATTATGATATAAATATATAATATTTAAATAAAAAAAAAGGATAATGTAGCGTTCTTGTAACGGTAAATTACGGGAAGAGAACAGCTCTCTTTATACAATTAAATTAATATCCAGCTGTATTTCTTAAATCATTCCTGCAGGCTATGTTATCCATCATAGTCCGTAGAACGAGAGACTTGAGCTTCTTTCCTATATGTACACTCTTTAGAATAAAATTGCCGAGATAAGCAATTACCAAATAAAACGACATTTGTATCAAAGAGAAAGAGAAAGAGAGAGAGA
The DNA here is from genome assembly GCF_003651465.1 of Formica exsecta. NCBI lineage: Eukaryota > Metazoa > Arthropoda > Insecta > Hymenoptera > Formicidae > Formica > Formica exsecta. The sequence goes on from NW_021849240.1 coordinate 482,960, forward strand.
GAGAAAGAGAAACAGAGAAATAAAGCGAAATTTGTTCAATAATTTCTTAAATTTGCTTATTTTTTCTTTTTGATGAAATACTGGTCGGCGAATTGATAAAATTTCAAGCGATATGATGGTTAAAGATAAATTAAACGGAATGAATTAAATTATAATAATCATGAGATTTTATATAATAGTAATAAAAGAGCATCCGTGTCGCGAATAATTTTTAGTAGACAGTTGCACAATTTCGGATAAAAGATCGGCAACGAAATAATCAAAAGCAACAGCAGTTAGTTATAAATTTTCCAAAAACGAATTCCTTCTTTAAAGAGCATGTAAATTTATCGGCATGGAGGCGTAGAAGCGAATGTATCAATCAAAGAGAGAGAGAAAGAGAGAGAGAGAGAGAGAGAAACAGAGAAATGAAGCGAAATTTGTTCAATAATTTCTTAAATTTGCTTATTTTTTCTTTTTGATGAAATACTGGTCGGCGAATTGATAAAATTTCAAGCGATATGATGGTTAAAGATAAATTAAACGGAATGAATTAAATTATAATAATCATGAGATTTTATATAATAGTAATAAAAGAGCATCCGTGTCGCGAATAATTTTTAGTAGACAGTTGCACAATTTCGGATAAAAGATCGGCAACGAAATAATCAAAAGCAACAGCAGTTAGTTATAAATTTTCCAAAAACGAATTCCTTCTTTAAAGAGCATGTAAATTTATCGGCATGGAGGCGTAGAAGCGAATTTACTATTCCGAGGAGAACTATGCATTTTAACTATAATTTATATCGCACTTCCTCGTTTCTCGACCTTTTAATGCGCAATTCTGTTACAATGAGTACTTATGCGAGAGACACACGGCTGAAACCGCGCATCATGGCGGAACATCACGGTCATAACTGCCATTATGCTACACTCCACGCACGAGAATTTGATTTTTCCGAAAGGATCGTGTAACATGACTGCTTTCCTTAGACATTACGTTGGTGCGTAAAAGGGGATAAGCTCGTGCGAGATGTCCACTATTTCTGTACATTTTTTTCAACAACTCTATTAATAATGATCGGAGCAGCGGAAAAAGATTTACCACGTGTATATATGTGTGTGAAAAAGTTACAAAAGCGTAATGCAAGCAAATATTAATAAACTGCGATAACGTCAGGACGAGGTTAAGATAGGTGGGGAAACTGGACTGACTAAAAATATAATTGCTTTACGAATCGCGGATGTGTATACTTTATATAAAATTTCTGTTAAAAATATAACTTTAAAATAGTGCGAGCATGTAATAAAATAAGGGAGAGGATGTAATCGGATACAATCAGAAAGCAAAAAGAATATATTTATACGATAATCTTTTATGATTTTTTTTTTTTTACCGCGCGGCGAGTGTAAACAACAAAGTTATTATTGTAAAACTACTGTCTTAAAATTACTTTAAAGAATTTTTTCAAATCATAAAAAATGAGCATCTTTTTTATATACAAACACGTTATAGACCTCAATTTCTTGGAAGCTAATCCTTCTTTAGAAACATTTTTACTGTGGGGGGGGGGAGGGGAGGGGAGAGAGGAGAGCATTTTTACCATTTATATTGAGTATCGAATCAAAGTAAATTTTTTTACTGACATGAGTAAAAACAAGCAAATGGGATTAAGGGAATAATCTGTCTAATTATCAGTTGTAATGAAATGTACATATTCAGTGTTATAAACGAAACAATTAAATACTGCAAACATAATACGGGGATTCAAACTTAATTTCCAAAAATCTCTGTAATTTTTCGCATGGTATGATATGACACGCATCCCCTTGATTAAATGATCAGGAAATTAAATTCATCGCTGAAATCTATATTATATTTAGAGTATCTAATTTTATTAATAATTTAATTAATAACACACTAAATATTTTATTCCAAAGGTAATTTAGACTTAATTTAGAATTAATAAATCTATTTGGAGGTGCACTTTCTGAAAAAGTTGATCCGAAAACGCGTATTTCATACAAGAGATAGTCGTAAGTCCACCCAGACAATCCTCCCAAGACTATTTTTGCACCGTGGCCTATCGATTTCTTTGATCCTCTCCCTCTTGTATACTATAGCTCGCGTGTACTTGGACGTCAACGGCGGCTACGTATAACGCGTAGTTAACCCCCTTCATCTTCTTCCCGCTTACGTTAGTCTTATCGGTCGATGCTGACGTAGATGCTTCATATGTCTATGAGCCATTCATAGATGATAACAACTCCCCAACACATTGCTCACCGGTATATTTTTATCACGCTATAACGCACGTATACGTACAAATCTGTATGCTATAGCATAAAAATATACGGGAGCAACGTGTTTGTTCCTATATGCGATTATCGTGGTGATTTCTATGCGAGACTGTTTAATATAGCGTCCCTTCCGCGTGAGTCCACACGGATCGTTATATCGCGCGTAAGCGGGTCGATTTTTTTATCAGGCGCGTCTTTCGTCGCGACACCCGTTGACACTTAGATTGGTAAGGGTATTGAATATAGCGTCCCCTTCCGCGTGAGTCCACACGGATCGTTATATCGCGCGTAAGCGGGTCGATTTTTTTATCAGGCGCGTCTTTCGTCGCGACACCCGTTGACACTTAGATTGGTAAGGGTATTAGATATATATGTATAGGTTTATTATCCTATCGTAAATTGGTACTTTGACAGGTATTGGACAGTACGCGCGACAACATATCAAAATGGCATATAGCCTTAAGCAAAGATCGTTCGAGATTAATATCGCGTAACATTAGTTATTAATCCAAAATATGTCATATAGAGAAAATGTTATTAATTGACATATATAGCGCTATCCGAAACGACTGTGTATATAAGAGCCATTTAAAGTATCTAATTTTACGCTCTGTGGGTCTCCGTTGAATGGACATAGTACGCATAGTAAGATGATTAACCGTATCAATTTAAGAGATCGTAATACACCTGTTACTGATTCTTCAAGTTATGAGCTTTTTACGTTAATGATATTGTTATATTCCTTTTTATTTATCGCGTTTCTGACATTTATTCGCGACATATAGCCGCATTTATTGAATAAATAAAAAGAAACACATTATCTAAAAAATAAATAGTCTTTAATCTAATCTAATAACAAATAAAAATAACAATATAGTCAATAGATCAAATACTCTATTGGCACGATACGTTACTTTGTATTATGTAATAAAAAACATAAAAGCGATTTTAGTCGAAGTCCAATAAACGCGCTCGTTACGATATCGACGTATGCACTTTTTACGTCTTATATACGTAACTTGATCTAAACGACGATAAAAATTTTACAGTATTTTACGATCGATTGTCAGGGTGGATATACGTCAGCTTTGACGTATGCGATAAGGTTGTAACAATGTTTCGGCATATGGTCGTGCCTTGTCACGCGACGTAAGCATAACGAAACAATGATACTACCCAGCGATTATTTTATTTTAAGCTGAATGTAGCTAATTTGATAATAATATAAGATTATACTATTATAAATATTTCTTTCTGGCAAATTATCTCAGATTGTACGTATAATTTGTTTTTACATGTTGCTTTCTCTCTTTTCTCTCTCTTCCCCCCTCCCCCCTTCTACCCTTCGAAGGGTTATTTTTGAAGACATTGCTTAAAAAGAAGTTATCAAATCACTGGTAATAAGAAAAAGGCCTATTTTTATAGTTGTTACAGCAACCATAATTGAATAAGTATATAAATAAAAGAAATTCAAAGGTTTTTTAAGGTACGAAGTCTTGACAGTAGAAAAAAAAAACCAATTAAAGGCAAATCGCGCAAATTTTTCCAAGAATTACTTATTTTCCTATATATATTCATCAAATCACAGAGAATAGTTGTATTTATAGTGCCTATTGATTCTGCAAAGAATTTTGTGATTGAATATAAGTGTATTGTAAAAATTAATATATGTAGATATCGTTTACGCGTAAAAACTTTTACGCACAACTTTGGAAGAGAAATAAAGAGCAGAGATCACATAAGCTGCTCAAGCTGGCATTATTAAAAAGACGTCAATGAGAGCCGAGAAAGAGAGAGAGAGAGAGAGAGAAGGTGACTCGTTCCTTTTTATCCGCCCACTGTAGGTTCGTATATGATGTACGATTTCCTGTCTTACGAATCCATACAATAATAACGAAATGTCAGGCGTGTACATGCGATTTACTATACGCATTACCGTACGAAGCTACGACACTTTAAACAATAACTTATGCAAAGCTGCGCTTCGATCCCCCGTTCTCGTGCGTAAATGAATGAAAAAGAAAAAAAAAAAAAAAAAAAGTTTTTCTTACTAGCGCACACGACGTTACGTTTATATTTGCGCAAAAATAACACACAACACGAAAGAGTTTTTGCGCATGCCGGACGAAATTGGACGCGGTCCATTCGAATTGAAAGCTATCATTAATCTTTTAATCGTTTTACATCGAAGGGAGGCTCGTTCCTTTATACAAACTTGGACTAGTGATGTGTAGCACGCCGAATTCAACAGGACTGCCGACAGCGCGTGGAATTAAGAGTTATCGTTCTTCAATATCTTTTTTCTTTTGCTCATGCTGGGCGATTCTCGACGCGGCCTCATTCTTTCATCTTCTCTATATTGTCTTTCGTGCTATCTAAAAAGCATTAGATACATGAAAACCTATTACTAGCTATGTAATGAAAAGACTATGGTATATATTTAATCTTATATGTAATTTACCAATATCAATTTTTGTATAATTATACAATTTATTGTATAATTTTTAAATTATTCTATGTATATGGTACAATGTGTAGAAGATTTTTCAAAGAAAAGTCCGTCCAGTTATTAGCGAAAGAATAAGAATATTTCATGTGACAAATGTGGGTCTGTAAAACTCTCTCTCCCTTTCTCTTTCAATATCAATTCAAAAATATTGTATAGTTTTTAAATTACTCTATGTATATAATACGACGTAGATTTTTCAGTGAAAAGTTTGTCGAGTTATTAGCAAAAGGATAAGAATATTGTATGTGTTGGTCTATAAAACTCTCTTTTTCTCTCTTCATCTGCATGTTAATTTCAATAGTTTTTCTGTCTGTTGTAATAATATATCGAAATTGCGAGTTAAAAAATTGTAACTAAATTTCTAATACGCACTAGTTTACGCGTAAGATAGTTTTGTTTTCCAATTTAAATTATAAATATCAGAAAAATTTTTAAATTGATGAATTGATTCATCTCACAAGTATTATAAAAAATGTATCATGTACATACACAGATATCATTGTATATATATATATATATATATATATATGATACGGAATTTTTGGACGTCAAGACCATCGAACTCGCAGTTTACCAGCGGTTACCGGCGATATCAGCGTCCGGTATCCGACGGCAAGATCTGTGAAATCGCGCATACACTCATAATTTAAATGCAAATTTCGAAAATCTTATCCAACTTTTAGAAACCTCCGACTTATAATTTCGTTATATATACAATGGTTTTGTTAAATTATTCGTACCTTTATGTTATGCTGCATAAAAGTGAGCAAATTAAAAGCCGAATCTCTGCCGCCGGTGAAACTTTGCACAAATCATCTTGTATAATATAGTTACCCTAGCATTAAAAAAATTGAACAGGATGAGATACTAATACTGTTTGAAGGCAAACATTACATTTGCCCGTATAAAATTTAAATATTACAAGAAATGATAACATGTCGGCGCGTCCAACGCTTGATAAAAGCCTAATATAAAAAGCATTTTTCAAATATTTCGCACATTAAAGCTTATAGCAAAGTTACCAGTGTCTGAGCTATCTGTACGAATTGTTGTTTTAATATGGTTAATAATAAAGAAGCTTTCGATTATACAAATAAATCTCGTTAGTTTTCCTGTAAATATCATATAAAAAAGTATCGTTACATATAGCAACTGGTTAGAAATGTTTAAGAATATTATAAATTTTTAACAAAACAGATAATCTGTTTTAAGAAATCGTGATTACGGGTTAAGGAAGTGCAAGCTACACAAATTACATCTGGTCTAAAGTCTAAAGTAACAAGAGTACTATATTACCTAACTTTAAGGTTTAATCAATAACTGTTATATTTGAATATACGTGTATATATATCGCTATATCGAATGGACGGTTAGGAATTCGATTAATATTAGACAAATTTTATGGTTGCAGAAAAATTTGGTGGTGAAATGACACACGTGAATATTGAATAATAATAAATAATTATCGCGTCAATAAGATTTAATTGGCCTTTAAACGCTCATATCATCGTCAATTATAACCGATTCAATTTCCGTTTACAAAAATTTGAGTAATTTGTGTGTATACGAATAAATTATAATCTCACGTTTGATATTTGAGAGAGAAATTTTATCGTTATCAACAACGCACGCGAAGCGTCTTCTCACGAGCCACATTCGCGGTGACAAGAAACTTAATAGCCAGTCTAGAAATACAGGTTTCGACGTGCTGCTGATCTTAAAGCTCTTAAAGATCGATTATCATACATATAGTCGCGGAGTGTTTAGACCGGCAGCCGCAGCAGTCGGTACTCCTACTAGGATAAAGGGAAACTGTGAAAAAATGCCGAATGGCTCGAGAGCGACATAAATTATATCTCACGTCAGTCCTGCCTGTGGCTTGTTGCAGAAAAATCGTTGCAGATAATAGCGTGTGAAAATGCCGAGCGTCGTATCTCGCGCGGCAGCGTAATAAATAACAAACTCTTTCTTTGGCGGTGAAACGGATTCGCGGACAAACCTTCCATTCGATTTCGCGATGTCAGGCGTGAAATCGTTGTTTATTCGTCAAGTATTACCTGATGGCGGCGGTAACGGCGCATGGTGATGATGATGATGGTGATGGTGATGATATCCCAGAGCGGGCGGTGGTGGAGGATATACCGCTCCCCAGATGCAGGACGCGGCCGCCGCGGACGTTTGCTGTTGGTGATGATGATGATGATGGTGTTGTTGATGCTGCTGTTGCTGTTGGAGTAGCTGTTGCACTTGCGCAATGTCCACAAACTCCTGCAACTCACCCTCAGCCTCCGGCCGAGCGGCGTCACGCACTCGCCCCTCGGTGGTGGGTACCACCGCGAACGAATTACCACCACTGTTGTGCTGCAGGTGTTCGAATCCCGCGAGCGGATTTGCGGGCTCGTAATTGCTGCGCCCGGTTGTGTGTTCGCGGCGCATCGCGAGTGCCAGCATCTTTTCAACCTGTCCCGCTGTCGCCGGTTGTCGTCGACCGGGTGTCGACCCACGTGATCTGCCTCAATCGTTCCTCGCACCGTTTTCTACGCACCGTCGCCTCGTGTGCCTTTGCTGACGACGAGGAAATCCTTGGTAAACGTTCGTACATGTCACGGCGTCGCTAAGACACCCTGCTGTCCATCCGGGGTTATCCCGGTCATTCGCTTATTCTCGTTTTTCGACAATAGTCATATAGCGCGATGAAAATTTCACGGAAATGAATGGATAACAGTCAAATTGACATCGACTGTCCTTTAACAAGGACAATCGTTAACATTGTAGAGAATAAAAAGATTCGCCGGCATAAATTTGCGAATAGATGCTTCCTTGATAGAATTCCATGTTAATAAATTGCAGGAATAGGTGTATCTCGTGACAAAATTTTGTCAAACTCACAGCATTAAATTGTCCGCGAGCATTTATTCGGCTTATTGGAACAGCTTACGTTCCCTTTTGAATAGAATCTCGTCAAGATAAAATCACTTTGACCAAGGAAAAGAATGTTTTCCGCACGTTGGTTGGTTGCAAAGGTGGCCGTTAAATCGCGAACGTACCGGTACGAGTGCTGGTTGTACTGTATCACCAAAGGATACGGTTCTCTCTTACTCTTCTCATGTTCCTCCGGCGCATCGACCTTCCGCTCTCTTTGACACGTTGGCCCCTCCTTTGATTCTCTTCCTCGCGATTCTTCGACTTTTTCTTCTCTTTCGCAAAACCTTATCTTCACTATTCCTCCTCACACGTCGGTTTCTATTATCACGCTTAGGCTCACTCACATCTATCGTTTCTCTTCGGTCTCGTTGATCCGATGGCCGATGGCCAATGGCGAAGAAGCGTGGTGAGACGAGATGCGGCGCGACGAGGAGAGATGAGGCGAGGCGAGACAAGGCGAAGCGTAGCGAGGCAACTAAAGGGGTTCACGATGGCCCGCGCTAGACTAATAAAGCGTGGCTCGCGCGCGAAGCTGTCGGGTGCGAGCCTGGAGAGTGCGCTCGCACGTTCGCGCGTGCAACACTCATGGGAAGAAGCAAGGAGAACGCGATCGCGAGGCGGCTGATGTCGTCTCGTGCGCCGTTCGCGTTCGATTCGTGGCCGGCGATGACGGAGATTCAGCAGTGTCACGTGTGTCGTCGACATTACCCCGTGGTTACTCCCGCTACTGTTGACGGTGATTGTCTACGCGAAACAGCCCTCTCCCCTTCTCCCCTTCCTCCCCTCTTCGTTTAGCTTCCTCTCTCGGAAAGTTCTCCTCGCCCTTGTCTCGCCCCCGTTTCCTCCACGGGTTCCGGACCATTCGTCTCTCCCGCGTGGTCTGCAATCTCCATTCATTCCTTTCCCCCGCCACCCTCCGTGCAAAGATGTCTTCTCGCTTTCTCTCTCTCTCTCTCTCTCTCGCGCGCGCGCGTGTACCTTAGTTTCCCCATCCAAACCCGGTACATCTCGCCGGTGTCCTCTCTCCATCCGGCTATCCCTCCCCTTGGTACCACCGACGACCGGCTCCACGTTCCCTTCCTCGAGACACGATAGCGTCTCTGTCTCGTCAATCTTTTTCCTCTTTCTCAGTGCCCCGAACGTTTGAACACCAACGCGTTCATCGCCGGTACCACAACCGACGTTCGTCGGGTGACGTCACCAGCGTGGGCGCACCCCCGTATGAAAGAAAGAGAGAGAAAGAGAGTCTCTTTCTCCCATCTCTCTTTTCAAGCGTGTCCTCTTTTCTCTCATCTCTCTCTTTCTTTCTTTCTCTTTTTCTCTCTATCCCCGCGAATTCCACTCCTCTGGTTTCTGTGGTCCAAGTTTATCTCCTTTATCTCTCTCCTTTCTTACTTTTGCACGCGCGTGCCGGAAGACACAACAAATCGATTGGTGACACAATGCAAAAAATTATTGGTAAAATAGCGCTGAAAAAATTTTACACTGACAACAATTTTAGTAACAAATCATAAAGAACAGAAGGTGCAAAAAATCTAAATGGTGGTCCATTTGGTCCAGGATAGCCCACAAAACACATGACCATTCGACAAAGGGTTCAGAGGTCGTTAGCCTTGCAGCTTGAACCGATTTCGTCCTTTGAGCGAGAAAGGACAGTAGCTTTTCATCTTGGAGTCAGTTCACATTTCCAATAAAATGAGCCAATATTAAGTCTGCGCTATATTATCTTCATTTAGTATATATATATGATCAAAAATGCAAACTCTTATTCACAATTTTGAATAAAAATATAATAAAGATGGAGGAGGGAGAATTAGAAACAACTGATTAAAAATGCCATTGTTAAAGAAAATTGTGTTATCAAAAACGGTAGTTGCGGAAATCTCGATGATAGTTGACGATGACGACGTATTGTGACGATGTTGATGGTGACAACGACGACAAAATACGACGGTGACGACAACGACGGAAACAGCTACGACAACAAAATCTCTACGGCGGTGGCATAATCACAGGCGTGTGCGCACCATATCGGGTAAGACTATTTTACGTAGGTTTAACATCTATCTCTCCTCCTCCCACCCTATAGCCTCATGTTACCGAGCAAACACACCTTTTTAGCGGCATTTCATTAATATCATAATGGCAATGGAGATCAAGCGAATGAGTCGGCTCGGTGTGCCCTGGGGCGAACCAAGAGGCGCTTCTTCGTGGCCAACGCCTCTTGCCGTACGCTAACTGTCTCGCGTCGGAGTGGATCATTTGTCTTCCTCAGCAAACTACAACTACGCATGTTGTAGACTCCAGCGACTCTCCGAGCAGTTGGGTACTAGTCATTTTCGCGAAATTATCTTGCCGCGGAAATATTGGCAGTATTTCATATCTAAACATTCACATCCCTAAATATAACGTAAATCAGTTTTTAATTGAACAAAAATTGTTTATAATGCAAGATAATAAAGCAGCAATGAATTAAGAGAGATTGCATGTTTTTACTTGAAAATATAATACTTACTATCGCGCGTGATGCGATATAGAAAAACTTTTATTGTAATCGACCTCGCTCGCAAATTTTATTTGAAATGTGTGAAATAGTAACCAATTTGCATTATGGCTAAAAAAATTGAAAAAAGTTAAGTAAAGTTTAAGTAAATCATTTCATTGAATTGTCTATTAATTGGCAAATTCACTTCTTGTTTATTGCACTTGGCTAATGAAACCATTTGTTTAAGTTTTACTTATTGTAAGCTTTTTCTGTGCACTCTGGTTCTATTCAATGGCAGATTACAGATAAAGCGCACGCCTGGCTCTCGAACTATCTCATCCTGACTAATTACGGCGAAGCCACGAGCGACACCAGATTAGCATTCTGGTCGCCTTAGATATGAGAAGTTGCGAATGAACGTTACCTTCATTGCGAAGAGGGGAGTATGTGTCTGACTATAGTATATCCGCTCTCTCCTTCTTTTTCTCTCTCTCTCTCTCTCTCTCACTCTCTCTCTGAGAGACATAATTTGAAATTGTCGGCTGGGTCAAAGAGCAGAGCTCGGCTACTTAAGCGAGTTGACTCTGGTGTTCTTCGGGGTCACGTGCCACAGCTTCTTCTCCTGCTGTAATCTCCTACCGTTGCCCTTGTTCCTTTTTCATTATAGAAAGAAAAAAATTTTGGTCAATATGATTTAACATGGATATCACGATTGAGCTACATTTATTTTTACCATCATATTAATTAGTGTATGGCAGTGAGATATATGCAAAATTGCATTGCTTTCTTGCATGAAATTAGAAAATTTTTTATATCGCACAATCCGCACGTATTTTTCTACATACAGCAGATATTATTTAATATTTAATATTTGCAGGTATTATGAATATAATAACAAAAAGATATACTCGACAACATACGTAATAATAAAGATACATCATATATGATGTTTGTGTATTTCGCTACTAATTGCTAACATATAAGATAAAAGATTTCTTACATCTTTTAATATCCTCCACTTATTTACGATAGCCCCAAGAACACGCAGTCTTGGAGGCATGACCGAGTCGATCTGACCTCATCGGATGTGGCTCTGATTTGCTCAATTCATCCACGACGTTTCTATGCTCGTGCGCGGTCTCGTACAGCTCTCACGAGCGCTTCAATACACGGTCGTCTTGCGCGGAAAAAGAGCCTCTGCGCGCGATTGCTATCGTCTCTGCCTCATTATTCCATTATGATGGCGTGTGGCGTGTGCCATACCCCATCCGCCTTGCCTTCTCAGCGTTGACCGCTCTCTCCTCCCACTTTTTCTTTTCTCCTTCTCTTTCTGGCTCTCCTTTTCCCTCCTGTCATCTTCTTCTCTGGCGTTTTCCTCTCCATCCGTTTTCTCTTTCTCATTCATCCGTCGATCCATCTTGGTTCATGTTCCTCTGGCTTCCTTCGTATGGAGCACCGATGGAGAGACACGCGTACACATCTTCGTGACGATGATGTGCGTGATATTACGCGCCGGAATATGTGGAGCCAACACCAACGGGAGAGAGAGAGAGAAAAAAAGAGGGAAAGACGGAGAAAATAAGAGAGAAAAAAGGAGAGGGGAAGAGAGAAAGTGAGATGATGAGAGAAAAGGAACGTGAAAGAGCGACAAAGAGATGCAAAAGGTGGAATAGTAGGTGGGATAAGGATAGGATATGAGGGATGGACGATGAGGACGAGGCAGGACAGAGACTCTCAAACGGTTCGAAACAGGTTCCAGGACCGTTGCCTTACTTCGATCCCTCTCCAGTGGGTGGAGAACGAGTTACAGTACGCGCGCTAGCCGTGAAAGACAGCTGGGTTTTGGTTACGCGCGAGCGTGCCGAAGCTGTAAGAGGAGAAGAAAGAGGAAAATAAAATGAGAAAGAAAGAATTTCTCTCTTTCGAACCGTACATATTAAATGAAGTAAACATTGATGCTTCTCAAAGACAAACTATTATCAGCATATATAGAAACAAGAACAAAGAATAATCTAGGTCGATTAGATTAAAATTTTCTATGATATTCACAGAAGGCACTAATCTTTCATTTTATAATTAATTATTAGGAGAAATTAGGTATATTTCGTATAATTTTGTGGTTTTAAATACTTTGTATATAGAGTATATAGAAAATATGTCATCTACTTGTATACTAAACCTCGCGTATTTAAGGTTTTAATATTATTAAATTGGAATAAAACTAATTGATCCGAAACAAAATATAAATCTTATTGTTAATTGAAATATTTTATAGTTGTAGTTATAAATTATTATTATGCTGTAATTATGTTAAATGACAGATACTAAGTGTTCAGAATTGACACGGTACAAGATTGAATCTATAGCTACATACCGTATCTGGATTCTGCATATTTAAAAATTTGGCTCGCAGCTAAATCACTCGCGATAAGTGAATGCGCGCGCGTTGTTAGAATAACTGAATCCGCTCCTGCGAGCGATGATATCATTCGTATGTCGAAATGGTAAGCGAGCTGTGTCTCCTATCTCATACTTTGCTGTGGTAGAAAATTTTATTCGAATCTTTTTCTTATATATTCATTAAATAATCCGCTTTCTGCGTCGCTCTTGAAACTGTCTTTGGGATAATCATGTATACAAATTCACATTGGAAATGAAATAACAATCGTTTAAAAAAATATAGTAATTTGTAGATTTATATATTATTTACGAGTTTGATTAAAGTTGACTTTGGGGGAAAAAAGCTTTTTGTTAAAAAACGAATCGTACCAATCATTTCATCAGAAAATTTGTAGGAACATGTATCAATAAAGACATTAACTTATGAAAACGAATGCTATTCTCTTAAGTGTGAAAATAGAGATGTATAATACAATAAATATAATTCATTCAGACAGATGTATTATAGAAAATATGTACAGAGCTTGATTTGAATAACTTACAAGCAACAGTACGAAACACAGATATAGTTCTATAATAATATAGAGGTATATGATTGCATACAGGATTGAAGAGAATTTTTTTGATAGAATTTCGATAATATGGAATAAAATAATCAAGTAAAAATTTAATCGAATAATATCTCTACTATATACTATAAATTCTGTGTGCGTTATACACAAAATAATTCTGTGAAATAGTTCTACATACCATGTTGCATGAGAGGAACTTATGGTTGAGCGACACTGAAGAAGTGGTGAGGCACGCGACAAGGCAGCGTGTCCCACGCGCGCTTGCTTCGAGGAGCTCTCCTCAAATCAAATCACGTAACGCATGATATATATATATA
>NW_021849240.1:496741-501600 GCF_003651465.1 Formica exsecta
TATATATATAAAATAAAAATGTTAAATTGTACATTGAATCTTGGAACGGAAACATAAGATTCGCAAGCATATCATTGGCGAGTCGCAAAAATCCGCCATTAAAATTTGCGAGCCGCGAATCGAGCTCCTCCCATCGTGTTCAAGATGTGCGCTTCGCAGTATCACTGAATGATCGCATGCGTCATAATGATGATATTCTTACCTTTCTTAAATTGCAATTGTCTTACAAGTTTAAAATTCTATTAATATACTATAAAAATGCTATGCATATCTTATCATATAGATACAAAGCATAAAATTAAAAAATATCATAAATCTCTTCTTTTTTTGTCAAATTACATTAAGAAAATATTCATCAACATAATAGTATACTGTTCGTTGTACGTATGTTTTAATTTTTTATTTTATCAAAACATGTAATTAATGAATCTGGGAACATAAAATTCTATGATTCTGATTTTAAAGATCGGCTTTTTGCTGATTTTTTCAAGCGTTTTCTTATTCAGGCTCCATTTGACGCTGGCGCCTCTTCAAGGTATCGCGCGAGACATAAGAAAGAGAAGGCTTAATTCGCCGTGCATTTCCCCTTATTTGGGCTTCCGCGCTCGATCAGACTGCAGGAGGGAGCGTAACAACTTGGGAGGGAACGAGAGGGCCGAGCCTCCGAGATGTATGGCGAGAGGACTCGTTGAGTGATGAATGTATATACCAGTCTCATTCACCTCCTACCCTATTCGGTGACAAGTCAGACCAGTAGGACTGTCTAACACGTCGCGTCAAATTTATTCACGAAAAAATCCCGCCTTTTTCATTTTTTTTTCTCTACACAATAATATCAAATTTGCTTCTTTGTTTTTGTTCAATTCAATTGATCAAATGATTCAACCGTTCCCTTTTTAACAAAAGTATGCAAGAGTAATGTAAATTTTATTAGTTTTATTCGCACAATCTATTCTCTTTTCAATGTTGACCGTAAATAAATGACTGTAAATAAATGTTTCGCGAGCTTAGAATTGATAATAAGCACTATTGCAATGTATTTGTATTAAAATTGATTTGCAAGCCCAACGATCTTAGATGCTATTCATGTATCAAGCATATGTTGTGGCTGATACCATACAAAAGAAATTATTCAATTCAGTTTACACACTTACCACGATGATTCGCGCATGCTATGAGCTGTGATCATTGTTATATTATCTATCCGTATCATGTCCAATTGATAATCAAGTCGTACGCTGTTTAATTTATTTTGTCTGAATTAAATATTTCGATGGTACCAGAAGTATGGAGAGAATCTAGAAAATCGTAAATAAGAATCTTAAAATTTTCACAAAAATTGATTAAAAAATATAAAACTATTTTTGCAATAATTTTTTACAATAGAAATAATTTAATCGTGTATTAAAAAAAAAAACAGTGGAAACGAAGATAATTAATTATTGTATCATCACATGTGTCATGCTTCTCTTTTTCTTTCGCTTAATGTTCGAGACCTTTTTTCAATCAAAATGTACAATATAATATCCAAAATGTACATATAATTTCCAATTTGTTTAATATTTTATTACGTCTACTTAAAATGTAAATCTTATTTCTTTTTGTTTGCTTGTAAAGACACCACACGAAACTAATATCACAGTTACAGTATTCGGACTCATTTAATTAATATTCCAGACTAAGCTAAATCGGGGTACAAAAAAAAAAAGCTTGACGATCGTAGCAGATTGTTTTGACATTAAAAAACTGGAAACATACACGACAAATCGTAACTTTTAGTCACGCAGGATTGTAAATGCCATTATAATGATTGGTGCATGTATGAAGAGATGTGCAAGGGGCAAAGGAAAAAGTCAAAATGACATACTCGTATATAGTACATTGGTTCAATAAAAACCGGAATAAACGTTTCTCCGTTGTCCTAATACGATTTCGTTCTGGCTATTATGTACTCTACCACTCGGGGCTGTTCAGATCGTTGCTCTTTATCGCGTCAGGGCACAACGAGTTCTCCTTTTTTAGGAGAACAACACAACGTGCCATCGTCCGTTCGTCGTCCCGATCGAAATCGTAATCTACCTCTTGCTCGGAGCATACGGAAAAACGATCTCATAAGAATGAGAAAACAAGAAACGGAGAACGCGAGACCAAAGAAGAGATGACTTGTCTGTAATTTATTCTGGATCTTATTTCACGAGACGATTCGACAATTTAAGACTCAACACGATCGCACGAAAATGAATAAACTTTATGTTCATTCCTTGTGACTGTTTGTTGAGAGAAATACCTATATTATATTAAAAATTTATTGCACAATGCATAAATGTTACTATAAAAATTTTTAATTCCTCAAACAATTTTTCAGATATATATTAAAATTATGCATTTAAACTCCATATTTTATCGTCGAGTAAATTCTGTATTTCTAAGATAATTAAAAAAATAAATAAAATTTACTCTCTCTCTTTTATTTCTCTTTCAAAATATGAAACTATTTGTGTGCTGCGTAAAATGATGACATGTTTTGTATTAGATTTACTAAATTGTCCATTAAAAATATTTCGTTGCTATAACTCAGTGTTTAATTAATATTTAAATATATCTATAAAATTTTTTGATTGATTAAAATAAATTTTGCTGCAATTAGTTAAACTTTATGTCAGTATATATTTGCTTTGTACCTAAAATATGTAAATATTAATATTGTCCGTGCATTCAGCTTATGTAAAGAACGAAATAACGAGGTTAAATAAACACACAATGAGGCAGATGATTAACAAATAATGTTGTGCTTATTTAACTTTCACTTAACGTACTCTATACAAACCGTACTCTATAAAACATGTTCGATTTACGACACCAATTCTGATCGAAGGTAATTAAAGTTGAATTTTTATTTCTAAATATATTTTCGTTCAAATAAGTATGCTGAGTGAAAATTATGCATAACATAAGTAATAGAAGACCAAAAGTGCTTTGCAAAAAAAAAAAAAATCTCGTCGTATATATGTCAAATATATTCCTACTTAAACGTAATAAAGCATTGAGAATCTATGCTCTTGATAATATCTCAATAAATCCATATGTTATAAACACATGAAATTAATCCTGTTTGTTCTTAACAACGGAGAAATCGTATTATTCGTATTTATAACATTGAAAATTGAGCACATTAGAATTACATATACACATACAGAATTTTTATATAGTAATAACAAATTTAGAGAATGAAACAAGAGGTAGATAGTCAATGAATAAAAAAATAGAATAAGAGAAAGGGCGAAGGGGGAGAAAAGAGAGAGAGAGAGAGAGATAGAAGGCATCTAAATGTTGGTCCAGGCGCGTGGGATGTTGATTGCGGTTAGGCTCGTGCCTACTCCCTCTTCTACCAACCTTCTTTCACCTTCTTTGTCTGTCACATCGCATCTTATTCTCTCTTTTTCGCTCCTCTCTCCTTTGATTCTGAATACCGGTCTGGTCTGTCGTACGCTTGTGGTGTAGTCGTCTTACACACGCACGTGCGTGCACGAACAGTCGGTTGCGAAGGTACATACGAAGGCGACTTCTTTCCTATGCGTGAGTGCGGTTAATGCACGTACATCTCACCGCGTATACATAGATTTGGATGGTGCATGGACCAGTCCTGACACGCGAACGCGCGCCGCGAGCCGCGCGCCGTCGGACAATGCTAGAGATCCGTGTGCCACACCTCTTTTCTTCCTTCTTCTTTTCCATCCCAAGAGTCCTCGGCGCGCCCTTGCGTTGGATATCTCCTGCTATATTCTTGCTATCTCGATACTTTTCACGATTCTCTTCTTTCTTCCTTACCTCAGCAGTTTTATCTCTTATTTTTCTCTTTTTTTTTTTTTGCCATGGGCAACGTTTTTCTCTCGCATCTTCTTTTTCTTCTTTTTCACGATTCACATGTCCATTTCATATTTTATGCATTTTTTAATACATTAATCATGCCCCCTTAATACTTGTGATCGAAATTGTTAAGGCATTCTGCTTTAATAGCCTCTAAAGTAACGTCTCTCTCTCTCTCTCTCTCTCTAGTTTTATTGTTATAGGAACTTAATAATATATTTGTAATAGTATGCACATCTTTTCATAAGTACCAGTTACTAAAATGTTAATTGCATGTATCAAAATACAAGAGTATATTAACGTTTTAATAATTATCACGTTGTTATCTTTAGACAAGAACATAATATATAAAAATCTATAAATCTTTGAAGTAAATTTTCGTATAAATTATCATGCAATTAAAAGCATGGCATATTTTAATGCGCTATGCAATATGTTAGCGCGATAGGTTTTGAAAGCTAGCATTGCGCTTAAACTCTGGCAATGGGTCACAAAGCGTTTAATGAAGATTATTGGTTGTTGCATACCTGTGTGTACCCTTGCGTGCATTAGCTCTGTCGTGACTCTGTAATATCTTTAAAAAAAAAAGAAAAAAATCTCTTATAGAGAGTAGAGTTGAGCCCTCATGCCGCTACGCGTAAAACGCGCATGAGCATATCACTCGTGACCAAACGGAGAACAGGAGAACCTTCAATCATCAATTTATGAATGAACGGTTAAGAGTTCCTTTCGGTGAAAGTCTAAGGCGTACGCTCCAAGAGACTGAAAGCAAAAAAAAAAGGAACCAATTGAGCAAGACGGAGACTGCGGTTAAATATTGACGAGCAAAGCAAAGCTCGTAAACAGCGCGAGCGGAGAGAGAGAGAGAGAGAAAGAAGCTATACATATAATAAACGTACGTAATGTAATTTATTTATAATATTATAATAGCATAAGATAAAAAATAGATAGAATACGCAATGTTTATCAAGAGAGATTTGATGGCAATTAAA
>NW_021849240.1:502024-510663 GCF_003651465.1 Formica exsecta
TGTCTTAATGCAACGTACATTTAAGATGCGCTTTCTATCTGTGCGGATCATGTTTAAATATTTATACATCATGATTGTCAGAACTATATTTGTAAGTGTTTAATATATGTAAAAGATAAAACATAAAATTGAAAGATATATAACAGTTCATATACTATTAAATTAGCTAAAATAAATATATAATTCTAGACTGTTTAATCTTGATAATCATAAAAAGAGCCTAAGAAGTTTCTTTGTACAATGAAAATTAGAGACGGAACTCTTTTGCAATGACTTGGCGTGAAGTAAAAGAGAACATTTAATGACATATGTTATCAAATATAAAAATAAAAAACGTTTAATTTCTTTAGGAAAGTACCATAAAATATTATATTACTCTGTATCAAATATTTCTAATTAAATACAATTTGAAGTTTTTGGAAGTTATGGGACTTAATCGTTTTCAAGCGAGATTCAAATCATTTCAGTCATTACGCAGCTCAATAATTTGCGAAACGACCACCGATATGTAACTACTTAGCTTATGATACGGTTGTAGCACACACTGAGAGATGGCAGAAGTTGCTTAGTCAAAGTTTCAAATTCACATATTTCCATTTTATATTTTTCTATCATGTTCATTCTTTTATATTATAATTATTCTACCGATAATCTTTTACATTATGCTTGCGTGCATGCATATATGTATATATGTCAGGAGCAATAATTAACATATTTTTTAAAAACGTTAAGTACTTCTCTAAAAAAAATTAGAAAATATATTATACATATATTATAAAATATTCTAAAAATCAACTGGTTATTTTAGAAAAAAATTGTGATATTGAATGTTTCAACCTTACTCCCTCCATCCTCCCGACTCTCACACAACCCTAATCCTTTATTCGGATCTTCTTCAATGAAAGTACAAATTACATATTAATGCAAATGTAACTTACTTGGCCATTTTCTGTTTAAATCTTTTTGAAAATAATTATTTCTCATTTTTTAATTTTAAAACTTGTTACTTCTATTATTAATAAGGTCGGAACTTATTTATATATATTATGGATAAAAGATTCAACAAAAGGATAAAAATGCAAGCAATGTAACAAAAAATACGCTATAAAAAGACAACTATTGAAGATGTAAAGAGATCAGCCTATACATATGCGCACGCATATAAATAATGTATATTAATAGAAAATAATGTAAAATTCTTTTCTCAAATCGCGATCATCTGTTTAGAACTTTTAATTTCTGGGCATTATGTATCTTTTTTACTAAAGTACAGACGCTATTTATTATAATGATGAAAAAAATGCATTGCAGTCTCCATTATGATATCAATTAATTAAGCGGTTTCCGCGTGATGAGATCATCCGGTTTGGTAAGGTAAGTCTTGTGCATCATTCCGAAAGCAGTCATATTTCGACGATGTTACTACTATTAGAATGATACAAAAATGCGAAGAATTTGAGATTTAACGGGTTACTGTGATATGTTGCGTCGTATCAGGCGATAATCTTTTCATCGATCTTCGCTCCTTCGATCCTGTGCGATAATTATGTTAATTACATTTACGTTCTCTTACGCGCGTTCCCTCTTTCATCTATTAAAGAAAGATCTTTTTTCTGATAAGCAACCGCTACTTAAATATTTGTATATCATCGTCAAATATTTCCATATAATTATTGTATAAATAAATGACTGAATATCGAAGAAATATATTGCTATCATTTTATCTCTTAACTATTCTTTTATTTTTCTCTTTGAGTTATATTCTTATGAAAATTTATATATGATCGCGCGCAAGCAAAATTTTTATTTAAAAGAAATGGCATAGAGAAGAGGAGGATATAAATATATTTATGCTTCTCTAAATTTTTTAAATAATGATCATGACCCATCTCATTATCACATACTTCGCATCAATGTCCCTTATGAGCGTCTTCCGGTCCGTCAAATGCAGGCATAGGAGGGACCATTTCGAAATTGAATTTTTGTCTCACTCAAAAATAATATAAATTAAATTAGCGTTTAATTTAATTGAATTTCGAATAAAAAATTAATCATTGGACCATCACATATAAAACACTCTTATATTTGACGAAATATCTCATTAGCGATAGACTTATTTAATTATTTAGGTTCCACTTATGAACAAAAGGAATATCGCATCAAATAATGAAGAAATAAGGAAATATATAAGGCTTATTTGCGCAAAATTTATTAAAGTTTTGAAGCTTATGTTGTTACATAAGCATATGTCATTCTTAAATAATGCATTTTAATATATAGAATATTTGTTACCGATACGATAGATATTGTTTTTGAATGCGCATTGATCATTTAAAAAAAATTCTTCAAGATTTGAACAAGGTCTTTTAAAATAATGATAGATCACACGGAAGAAGGAACGGAGAAGATACATCAAAAGAGAGGAAAAAGGGGATCCACGCTTTACGGATACACGCGTGTCCTGGATCAAGGATGCAAATATGGCATAATATCCTGTGCTGTGCGCGTCGCTTGCGTTTGGATATATCTACCTAGACAGTAATATTGGTAGGTAATTCAAGCGAGGTAGGTTGAGCCGCACCCTGTTCCTCAAGCATCCACCGAAAGACCTCCATCGTGGACATTCGTGGCGTATAGTCGTATGTGTGTGTGTATGTGTGACTTGCACATATATGTCTTCGGATACTACTCCTTATAACGTCTCTCATAAGGGAATGGTACTAACATGCATGCATACACTCTGGACCCGCGAACGAGCTCGACGAGGGTCTGAGATGCGAGGTGAACGTCCCCCACATATCTAAAATCTGTGTGCGCGCGCGCGTGCGTGCGTACGTTATGCGTGCATGCGTGCGTGCATCGTTGCCTCATACAACCATGTTCGTCTTACTTGAAACTTGTGGTCCGTTGACTTGTAAGTATATTTTGTGTGTGTGGACCTACATACGCCAGTGTATTGGTGCGCTCGGTTTGTCTCTTTCCTTTCTCTTCTTGTCGCACTCGCAGGTATAGGTGGTAGAACGAGCCTGTCCAGTTTTCCCATGGGAACAATACCCCACGGGATATATAATAACAATGGTCACACGAGCGTGGGAGACGGGTCGATCTTTATTTACCCGTTCGTTTTTCGTTTCCTTCTACATCGCCATCGTCCTTCTTTTTGTTTTATTATCTTTCTCTCTTTTACCTTTTTCCCTTGCTTTTCTTCACTCTCTCTCTTATCCTCTGTTTCTCCATATTTCTCCCCGTTCTTCGTATATATACTCATGATTTTCATCCGCATGACACGCCAGATTTATCATTTAACGTGTCACTTGCTAGATTCCTATTTTCCATGCGGTTACTTTTTTTACGCTCCTCTCTTCGCAGACACACATACGATTATATAATACGCTATATATGATGTTAAGCAATTAGACTTATACAAACGGTGTATTTTAAATTTTAGTTTTTTTTCTTGATCTCTCTAATATCACATAATTTGATTTTATAATGTGAAGTCAATACTAAAAAAGACTAGGATATTTATAATCAAAATCATTTTGAAATCATTTATCAGTAGATATTGAATAAATATCTACTAATATCTACTGATAATCAAGTAAACATCAACATAATTAAATATGACATATACTTATGTCTTATCACATTAAGTAAAAGCAAACATCCAGTGTGTATTATAAGTTATCATAAATATAAAAGTAAAATTTTTCGTCTTGTATACCAAGAAAAAAATTAATTTGAAATTACTGTTAAATCAATCATACACACACGCACACACTAGAGAGTCAATATCTGTGCATTTTCTTTTTATCAGGATCGAATTACTTATTTATTTTTGACATGTGTTTCATTTTTACTTTAGATTTCTAAATTTTACTACTTTCACGCAGTTTTATGCATATCTTAATTCTTTTCTCTACTTTCTTTCCTCACTCTTCATGAATCTCTTTCTCTTTAACACTCCCTTTGAAGAGGTAGGGCATGTGAATGTGGGGGGGATAGTTTCCGGTCGCCCACGTGCCTCCATGATTACCACTTCGTCGAGGTATCGGGAAATCGAGTAAAACATACTCTGGCGAATATTATTTTATTTAAAAAAATATTATAATAAAGTCATTATTAGTTCCCTGCATGACTTTTTCTTATGTAATACGTATGCGACATATTTAATTCATGAGCCCAATATATGAATCCACAAAAATATGAGTAAAGAATGATGAACATGAAAATAAAAAGATTACTCGATCCCTATGAAACTTGAGATTAGGAGAGATTTAACTATATATCTATTCATTTTAAAAATATTTCTAGTTATTTGTGATAATTTGTTTCATCAGAAGTGATATTAATAACGTTGTATGTGTTTTTTTAATTTCAACTTTCAAGCTGTTCTTTATATTTTCTGTGAAATTTGCTCTTTTGCAGAATTGATTTCTCTGATTCAATTGTACAGAACAAACATGTGTGAAATGCGTCTAAAAGTGAATGTGGAAGTTCTTTTGAAAAATTGAAAAACCTATATAAAAATTATATAATTATAATGAAATTTTAAATATATAGATGCG
This sequence comes from Formica exsecta, assembly GCF_003651465.1. Classification (NCBI taxonomy): domain Eukaryota; kingdom Metazoa; phylum Arthropoda; class Insecta; order Hymenoptera; family Formicidae; genus Formica; species Formica exsecta. The sequence continues at coordinate 506,593 of NW_021849240.1, forward strand.
AACATAGGTGTGCGAATTAAATGCTATATTTATATACAACCGCATAAAGTTGTCTTCCTAAATTAGGAAAATCTCACACCGTGCGACGCGAAGCGAAGGTGACGTTACGCGTGACGGGTGCGTCATGCAAAGATACGCAAATATTAGACCCCATCGCACACACACCCCACTACGGTAGCGGACTGTTGCGCCAGAGACTTACCGCTCCTAAGCATTATCTATACACCTGAATCGAGAGGATTTTCACAACGACGCTAGCCGATGAGAGAAAAGGAGAGAGAGGGAGAGAGAGCCCCCCGACTAGATTGTCGCGTGGGCGACCGGAAACCGTACCTTCCTACCGTCTTTGGTCGTCACTCGACGACTCCAAAGAGAGAGAGGGGAAGTGAAGAGAAGGAGAAGACAGACCGGTCAAGAACTCGCCATATTCTTCGACGTTCTTTTACCGATACATTGACTGTACACACAAGCGGATCTTTTCGAGACAATATTTGCGCGATTTTTTGCGGAAATATAATATATGAAAAATTTGCGAAAAATGAAGCAAAAAAGGGATGTTTTAAAAATCAAAGGAAATGATTATATAGAACAAAAGTTGCAATGCATTATTACTATTCCATCTTAATATGCAATGCACACTTTGTGGACCAGCACGTATGAAGCGGATTCATTGCTATAAAAAAAAAAAAAAAAAAAAAATTATATATATATTTTAAGCTTTCCTTTTTTATAATCGTCTTTTATTCTGTAGCAATAAAAAACAGCACTATTACAAAATAACTTTAAATCTTCCGGGTTTACAAGATATTTTTTTCTCTTTGTTAATTTTTTGGGGGATGATTTTCTAAGTTTAATTTTTTTTTGTCACCTCTCTCTCGCTGTTAATGGGAATAGTCTAGTTTGAAAAGTGGTTTGATTACTAATTAGACCAAGATTGATGGAATGAGGCTCAATTGATGGGACCGATAATATAACGAAAGAAGTAAAAAAAGAAAGATCTCGCTTATCCTGAAATGATAGAGAGGTGATGACCTCGATCCTATATTCGCGCTCCATTCCCGTCTTGCACCTCATTCCGCCTGTTTCTGCTGGTCTGGTCTGACTGAACGCACGACTGGCCTGCCCACGCCTGCCCTTCTGTCAATTATATTTACTATTTCATTCATACATCGCCGCCGACTCTTGCGTTCACGAGCCGTGCCCATTCACTAGAATGAGCGCTCGTGCGCGCAAGCGCCGTAGCTTGCTAGAGTACTTGATGGAATGGATGTGATTATATTCGCTAACACTTTCCAGTGAAATCAAAGTTTTTAGGAAAGGGTTCGGATTTCCTATTGCAGATTTCTTCAATATATTGAGATGACATACATAGATCTGATTCATTCATACAAAGATACATTCATTTTACTTAGAAATATTGAAAATCATTTTATTCTATTATACATATTAAATGTTTTAATTTATAATCATAGATTTTCTTTAATTAAAATATTCGATTTTTTTTTTTTATAGAAAAGGAAGTCGTTATTTCATTATGTATGTCGTTATGTATGTATCACCAATTTTAAATTATTGACATTATAAACTTTGTAATCAAATTTGAAATTAAAATTATATTACATCAAACTTTACTTGAAATTAGCTGAAAAATATAATTTTGTTTGGTCTTTTGAAATATAGCAAATGTTGTAAGACTCTCTCTCTCTCTCTCTCTCTCTCTCTCTCTCTATGTATGACAGTTATTTACTTTTATCTCATATATAGAAAAAGTTTTGGTTATGTGTCATAAACACATCCGTAATTATAATTTTGGAATGCTACAACCAACTATTCCTATCGATGTTATTTTACTTACATTTTTTTACAGTCATGTTCTTCGGTTCCTCTCTCTCCAAATTTTAAATACAGAATAGAAGCACACAAAAATCTGCAAGTAAAACATACCGCGATATTACGAATATATACTGTAAAATGAATTACTCCTCTCGACATTATTTAACTTACATTTTCTACATAGTCAAGTTCTCTCTTCGATTCCTCTCCCTTTCCAATTTTTAAATACAGAAAGTTGCACGAAAATACAAAAAAATCTGCAAGTAAAACATATCGCAATATTACGAATGTGCACTAGAAAATGAACTATTTCTTTCGACGTTATCTAACTTACATTTTCTACAGTCGAATCCTCTCTTCGTGGTTCCTCTCTCTTTTCAATTTTTAAATACAGAAAGTTGCACGGAAGCACAAAAAATCTGCAAGTAAAACGTATTGCGATATTACGAATATGCACTAGAATAAACTCTTTTCGCGCGTTTTCTAAAGATTTGGTAACTGAAGCATGAATTAAAAAATAACTTGATCGGTTACTTGAAGGAAAGAAATAATTGAAAGTTAGGCTAATATTATATTCATACGACAAACTGTTTGTATGCACTGATTGGCTATTGGATAGAGAATTCTTAGAATCTTGACAGACTCCAGAAATTCTCTATTCGATAACCAATCGGTACGTCCGACAAACGTTTTGGTTATATAAATGTAACAGCGCTCATGCCCGTATCAGACTACGCATTGAAGATTGAGATTCAAGATTCAAGATTGAAATTTGACCAATCAGAATAAAGAAATTTTAGTCCTTTTTGTTCTGATTAGTTAAATTCCAATCTTTAATCTTCAATCTTCAATTTTCAATGCGTAGTCTGATACGGGCTTCAGGCTTACTATAGTTATTTCTTTCCTTCGAATCTAGGAACATTTATTTGGCATTGTAATTTTTCGCTGACAAGTCATGGACAGTCATGGAGACGTCTGCCTTGAATTTGGTAAGTCTTGTTTCTTTTCATCGATAGTATATATTTTTATGTGTATTTTTATATGTATTTGTCACATTGTATGAATTGAATAAAAAGTAATAATTATTTATATAATCTCTATTAAGAGAGTCGACAATACACTATATTTTATCGAAATAAAAATATATAACAATGCAATATATACTATTCGATAAACACACTTTGAGTGTACATCAGGGCCTATTACAGGAATTATTTCCGCATATTTTATTCGTATTTATTATATATTAAATGTGTGCAACGTCAATCAAATTAATATATAATTGTTATAATAATATTAATATTTTAATCTAAGGCACATGAAAAACAGAGAAGAGCAGAAGCATTACTGCGCGGAGGAAAATTTGAAGAAGCAGCAAAGTGTCATGAAACTGTGGCTGATCTCTTGACAGAGGCTCATGCACAGCTCGAATCCAACCTTGTACATATACATGCACCTACATTATCCTCTCAAGAGACGCCAAAATTTCTGACACCAATTCAATCATTTGTCACTTTAGAATCTCTCAGTCTGCAACGAGATTATCATAAAAGGCAGGCAGCTGTTGTCAGGTACTTTTAAATCTCAAATTATTTGTTTTATATTCTAATCTTATATATGACTTTCTATTATTAAAAAAAAATATTTGTTTTTAGAATGAAACAGGTACAGTACGAAGAATATAAAGCAACATTAGAAAATCATCAGAAAGATCTTCTTAGTAAACATGTAGCTAAATATACTGAAAAAGATAATTGTACAAATATAAGGATTGATAAGTTTGATGGTTCTTTACGTCAAGCTATATACAAAACTATCGATGAGCAAGATAGCCTTTTGGGCTTGATACCCTTACCTGATGCTGAAGAAAAAACCTTTAAACATCCAAAAGACACTGGCACTGTTATAGAGGAACTTAAAACTGTCAATAGCCAATTGCGATCTCTTGTGGGGAGTTTACTTAGTCAGTTGGAAGCAAAAGATGAAGAAGTACGCCAATTAACAGAACGTCTATATGCTGTTTCTGTCAATTCCAATGATGACATTAGATCGAGCTTCAGAAAAGAAGTAAAAAATTAACATTGAGAAATTATAATTAGCACTGTAAAAATATTGCTATGTTTCCAAATATATTATTATATTAATAATTAAATGTAAATGTATAAATTTTATATAAGCAATATATAATAAAGCACACAACATGTAAGATACGAAAACAAATTTAATAATTTTAATATA
>NW_021849240.1:510698-524323 GCF_003651465.1 Formica exsecta
AATAATTTTAATATATTATATATATTATTATATGTAACACTATTTTAATATATATTTTATCATAGTATATATTACAAAGAGGAATAAAAAAGTGATCAACTGGATAAAATATTATGTTGAAAGACAATAGAAAATAGTATTAATTAATTTTTTAATTGATTTTATTCTATTTAATATTATGATAAGCCTTAATAAATTATAATTAATAAGTATATTATAAATTAATCATAGACAGACAACCAATAAGCATAACATATTGCAAAAGCACAAAGAAAAGTTCACATACTCTGTAGGTTAAATTTATTATTGCTAAGCATCTCTTTACGTTAGACACATCATAAATATTCATATATTATAGCTCAAAATTGTGTCTGACTGTTTGATGTTTGTAAATATTTGGTATGTGCGAAAAATTAAATGTAAGAGATTAAAAAATAAATAAATTTTACAATATTAAATTAACCAATATATAAAAATTTTTAGTTTTTGATTTTTTAACCAATAATCTTATTTAAATGTGATACAATAGAAAATATCTATGTATATGAATCTAATGTATATATATGTATGTATATATGTGTGTATGTGTATATATTATATATATATATATATATGCATACATAATACCTATTGACCTATTTTTTTTCAGGATTGTTTCTAAATTGCAAATGAACATCTCTCAGTTAATCAAAATGATTGGTTAAGAATTTATAAATAAATTTTTGTGCCGTTTTACAAAAGTTACATAATTTTTTAAACTTAATTTTATATATTTAAATAATTAATTACAAAGCATTTTAATTCCGACAAATAAAACTTTCTGTATAAGTTGCATTAATTACGGTCAAATAATTCGATGAGCGCGATTCGCGAAGTGGTTACGATTTTTGTGGGACAAGCTGGAACGCAGATATCGAATGCTTGTTGGGAATTATTCTGTCTGGAGCACGGGATTGAACCCAATGGAAATTTTAAAAAAGAATGTTGCTCAACAGGCAATTTATTCAGATCATTTTTCTCGGAATCACAGGTAAACTATTGCAATAAATATAAGTTCTAATTATAAGTTACATATTCAATTAATCGTCAGGTTAACGGATAATTAATAATTCTTGAAAAGTCTTGATTTCAGAAGAAATATATTTAAAGAAAAAGCAATGAATTTTTTTAGAAGCACATTATATATAATTGTTATAATAATTTTGCTATTAATGGTGTTACTTTGAGGAATGATAATGATTTCTTTTTTTAAACTGATGTTTTTCCTAGTAAAATGTATATGGTGGAGATCAAAAGAAATTAATAAATAAATTTATTGAGATATTTTTGTTAAAAGCACAAAAAACATTGAATTTTTATAAGTACAATATTTTAGAAAGGATTGTTCACACCGCGTACCGTAGTGGTTGATTTAGAGCCAACGGTAATCGATGAGATTAAAACTGGCGCTTATAAAGAACTTTTCCATTTGGATTCTTTAATTACTGGAAATGAAGATGCTGCTGACAATTTCGCAAGAGGTTATTACTCGCTTGGTCAAGAGGCAATCGATGTAACATTGGATCGTATACGTAAAATATGCGAAAACTGTTCGAATCTAAATGCGTTTATAGTTTCTAGGTAGATAGCTGTTATTTCAAAGATATATAATATATTATTCTCGACTATGTTTCTCCAATATATTAAGTTTCAATATTAACATTATATTAATTTAAAGTTAATAAAGCTTGTCTTCACAGGAAAAGATCCACCTATAAAATCATAGATAAAAAATGCTCATATATAATTCTATATATACTTTTTTTATATATACTTATTATCTATATATACTTATTGGAAATATATTCAGGTGTTCTTGTTTAATTTTAATCCACATTTCTCTCCTATTCATTTTACATTATTCACATCGGGATATACGTAAATAGCAAAAATTAAGTAAACCGAAGAAGTAATTTCTAGATCAGTCGGCGGTGGTACAGGCAGTGGTTTTACGACTTTATTGTTGGAACAGCTCAGCCAAGATTATGCTAAAAAACTAAAGTTGGATTTTGCTGTTTATCCTGCACCAAACATTTCCACTGTGATCGTAGAACCTTATAATTCCGTTTTAACTACACACGGCACTATGGACTATGTAGATTGTTGTTTTATAGTAGACAATGAGGCATTGTATGATATATGTGCAAGGTGCAAAATTTGTAGCAAAATTATATATTAAATTAACGATAGAATTATTACAAATCATATGACTGAAATAAATGAGTAAAAATAAAATAAAAATGTGATATATCTTCCTATATTAATATTGAAAAAATAATAAAAATCCTATATTGTTAATGATATTTGTTATGAAAAAAAATATTTTTGATTATACGCGCGTATATAAACATGCACACACATATATTTATATATTTGCAGGAAACTAGATGTTAATAGCCCAACGTATACAAATCTCAATCGTCTGCAAGCACAAATTATTTCCAATATTACCGCATCAATGAGATTCGAGAGTGCCGTAAATTGGAACCTCGAAGAAATAAAAACAAATCTTATACCATTTCCAAGATTACATTTCCCATTAATGGCTTACGCACCAATTATACCTTCTTATAAAGCAGCGTACTCGAATACATCGGTGCAACAAATTACGTTTGACTGTTTTGATCCTGCTAATCATGTATACATATATACAATATATACAGAATACTCCAGAAATATCATCACTACATGCTACAGATGCTACTAAAAATCAAATTAAGAAGAGAATACCAAATGTTTCTATTGAATGGCATTTAAAAATTGAAAAAAGATAAATCGCATAATAAAAAATAATATGATCATTCGATACTTATGCAAGACTAAAAGAAATAAATTGTTAAAGAAACATTAATATTTAATAATTATATAATGACTAATTAAGATTTTATTGATATATAGATGGTGAGATGTGATCCACGTATTGGAGTTTATATGAGCTGTTGTCTGCTATATCGCGGAAATATAAAAAGTAGAAATCAGATTAAAAACGTGATTAGTTCTCTAAAAAATAAGAAATTCATACGTTTTGTTGATTGGATTCCAACAGGTTTTAAGGTAACTCTAATATTAATATTTATCGCAGATTTATATATATAAGTAGGCCATATTTCTATTATTTCAAGTATATCATGCTTCTAACTGAAATAAACTATTCATTTTTAGTCAGGACTTAATTGTCTACCGACTGTTACGGTTCCCGGTGGTGATTTAGCACCCTCACAACGAACCGTCGCAAGCTTGAGCAACAATACCGCCATCCGGCATGCTTGGACTAGACTTGCATCAAAATTTGATCTAATGTATCAGAAAAAAGCTTTCTTTCATCATTATCTGGCCGAAGGTATGGAAGAAAGTAGTTTTGCAGATGCTCGAGCTAATATAAGTGCTCTATTAAAAGATTATATTGAAGTCGAAACATAAACATTTTACATGTGTAATATTGAAATTTTATGCTGTATAATACGCATATAATGAGAATGAGTTAGATAATTGACAATCTATTACGTATGCATATAATATTGAAATTTCCTCAATATGTATTGACACATTACTCTATAATAAAAAAGAAATTGCCTAATATACATTTTAATATACAGCATAAAAATGCATTTCTAATTTTTTTAGATTGTAATTATTATATTTAAAAAATATAAAAATATATATCTACAATAGATAGAGAGACATAAGTTTCTATTTTCAGATACGAAATGAGCAAGCGTGCAACATTAATAAAAACGTTTTAAAAGCGTAGGGAAATTTAATGCAAAAAGATCTTATAAAAAATCAAATTTTATTAAAAGACTAAATTTACGAATATCTTGCAGCATAACAGTATATATCTATCCAGCCAATTTTGCGCGTTATAATTATTGTTAGGGCAAGATACGACTGTATTTCCTAACATATGTATTATTTAGATATGTATATTCTATACATATTTATATTTATTTTATCAATTTTAATTGTGGAAAATCCATGTTACTTTAAAACAGAAGGATGACGTGTTACTTTAAAACAGAAGAATGATGAAGTTTAAGAAGTTGCAATTATATAGAAATATGTATAGGAATATACATATCTATATAATGCTAAACAAATACGGTTTTTGATGATAAAATAATTTTTATAATTTTATATAAGCGATAGATATGTTAATTCTTTCTCTTTCTCTCTAGTCTGGAAAAATTTCAGATAAGGAAAATATACAAATAATAATTCCAATAAATATTTCTGAATAACAAATATCATGATGCTAATTGCAACTTCTTGAACTTCGTCATTCTTCTGTTTGAAACTAACACGTCATCCTTCTGTTTTAAAGTAACATGGATTTTCCACAATTAAAATTGATAATATAGACGTTCGATAGATTGTGATACGATCTCTTTCAGATCGTATCACAATCTATCGGAACAAGATATATATTCCTATTAATAACCATCTATTGAGACGACAATCTTTTTACACACTTTGAAGTGGTTCTAAATAAGCAGAATTTAAACTTTTTTAAAGAAAATACATGTGTTGGATTAAACTATAAAATTATATGTGATTCTTTGCTTGGATATATATTGCAAAATTGCTAAGTTGTATAGCTCTGAATACAAATGTTCTAGACTAGACCGCAAGTCCAAAAAACGCTTAAACTTTGATAAACAGATATCGCTACCATTTTTTTAAAGATAAATTAGATCATAAAAAATTATGTTATGTATATACTGTATTTTCGTGTTTCTGAATCTCTTGAAGTAATGCAAGCACACATGTAAAATATATCGATACACACAAATCACTATTGTGTTTATTTAAAATATCGTCCCATGTTAAAAAAATCTAACGCTATTAAAAAATAGAAACATTATTAAATAAGCAAAAGATAATACGTAAAATATATTTTGCTATAAATTTAATTTAATAACGTATCACATACGAATTAAAATTTAATATATGTGCGTAAAGCTCATATATGTTGCATGCGTTCTCTGTTTTGATAAACAATCAGTCTCATACTTGCAAAAGTAATCTGTATCAGACCCCACGTGATCGGCACTGATTAATAATCGGTACTATACGACGCAACGTGTACGCAGGGGTTTTTTATCGGAATCAATAATCAGCATATCACAATCACGTCGTTCTAGAGTTCTTATTTACAACGGCACGAGAACGTCACGTGAGATCCAGCTGTGCACTCTTATCTATATCATGAGATTTTTGAACTCTCTTGCTTACGACAGCGGGTGTGCGCCATGCCGTCCTCGTGAACAAATTGAATCATAGCAACCAGCACGGCTACACTGTGCAAACTTTCCGTCCAATGTAATCTTATTAGGCGTAACCTGCATATTGCTTGAAATATTAATCGAGTTTTATGCTTATAAAGAAAATATTTAATAAAATATCGATAAAAAAGATATTGATTTCTTATAGTATTTCTACGATATCTCTAGAATATTCTGATTGGAACCATTGGGTATCCTTTTAATCAAATTTTTTGGTCAATGCGGAATCTTTTTTTTTTTTTTTTTTTGTTTGACAAAGTTGAGTAATAAATACCACAGCACTCTAAAGGATTGTATGTGTGTGTATTATAATTTAAATTAATTTATAAAATTTATTTGGATACAATTTAATTCATAATGTATTGTACGGTTGTCTTTTAAATATGATATTTGTAATTTTTTTTTTATTCGATTTTATTAAATTAAGAATAATTTCCATATAAATGAAACTTAACGTATTTCTCATTCGTTCTTTTCTACTTTTCTCAATTAAGCTATATCATTTGCAAACTGCTTACTTAGTAACGATAAGTCGATGACCGATGCGGATGTGATACGACGCGACGTATTTTGTTTATTGTTGCGCTTCGTGTCCTCATTTTTACGCTGTATTATCCTTGCATCGTTATCACATTATCGTCTATGATTTTACGTCAAACTGTACTGTCCGATGTCAATTTTCCCAATCATGCAATTATGATAATGCGCGTACATAGTTCATATTCCACAGCTAGCTCTTTGCCCGCGAATATGCGTCAGCGTTATACTAGAGTTTATCAATATGCTGCTTAAAAAATGATAAAAACTAAAGACCCCCGAGACACGTATATGTCGCCCGCACTTATCTCGCAAGTTTCTTCCTTTCTCTCTCCCTCTTTCTATCTTTCTTTAAAATAAAAATTCTCTTCCAATGAGACCTGGTAATAATTGTCGTGAATGACGCGCGAGTTTCTTATCTCAATGATTCGTGTGACGTTGTATTGTTGTATAAAATACCCGTCGTGCGCGACTTGCCATCAGTACTAGTCTTTCACATCTACACGATCCAATGAGGTAGAACAGCATCTAATATAAATTTTTCGTATTTCAAACTTTCAAGTTATATATCAACGATCTAGTCAATACTCGCAGTATATTAACACCAGACAAAAGGTAAGTCAATTTTTCTTTTATCTCATGTCCAGATTTCGAACAGTGTGAATCTGTATAAATGCCTTAAAATTCACAGTATATAAAGGATATAAACTCTTTAAAAAACATATCGTGGATATGTCCCTATCTTTTTGTAAATTCAGCTATTTTACAAAAAAATCTCGCGTTTTACGTATTAAAAACTAGTTTCTAAAGACTCGGCATTTAAAGCACTTTATAAAAAGATAATTGTAAGCTTTTTTTGCAAAAAGATTGATTTTACAACAAAATTGCAACAGATATGTAAAGATAGACTGGGAACCTCATGTATATGTTCCAAATAGCTTTGAACGAGAAAAAAAAACATCAGATTTTTTCCTTTCTTATCCGTGCAATGCGTAAAAAAGGGAGGACAAAAATTTGATGTCTATTTTTTTCTTCTCTTCTTTGTTAATTCATAGAAAAGTGTATTATAAAAAAATTTTCCGACAACGAAATGTCTATGTATAAGTAAAATCACATTATTTTCATTTCCTTTCTATAAAGACGCATTTTCGTATTCATATTCATTTCGTCTTCGTATTCATATACACTCAAAGAGCACGCAGTCATTATATCATACCTCGTATTTGAAGCTTCGATATACATCTGACAGGTACTAATTAATTCGTAGATGCTGGTTGGTGGTGCTGTTAGCTACGTCGCTGGAAAGCAGGCAGTTCGTACAGTTTATTGGCGAACTGCAAACAATGGGCGTCTTTTGAAGACAGCGAAAACCTGCATGTTTCAAGGACCACCGAAACCTGCACCATCATCAACTGCGGCCTCCTCGGGGTGTCCCGCACAATCGCACATGGACTTGATACCCAAAGTTATCTGAAACTGAGGAAACTACGTATCATTATGAGAAATATTCATTGTATAAATTTACAAACATGATTATTAATTATTTAATCTCAATTTATATTTATATAAAATAATATGACGATGCAATAAAGCGATTATTATTTATTTTCTTTTATTAAATATAGCTGTTTTTATTTTTATCCACACATCATAAAATATTTTATATATAATGTTCTATAGTTAAAAAAGATTAATATTATAAAATAATGCACAAAAAAATTGTTGCGACATTAATAATAATTCTTTGTTAAATTTGATATAGATTTTTTTTTCAATAAAAGAATGTTAGAATGCTAATAATTTCAGAGTTATTAATAATCAAAACACGAAGAACTTGTAGCAAATTAAAGGGAATTTAATTTAATCTTTATTTAATCCTAATGTTCTTGCAATCACATATAATCGATATCAAAATGATGGAAACACTTCTCTTTCAATGATTTCTGGTTTCAATATCCAGTATTAGAATATTTAGAATTTATTAAGAGAAAAAACGATGCTTTTTCTTCAGAAATAAAATCTCCATTTTCTTCGCTTTCTTATTTATCTTTAAAAACAATTATAAAACCAATAAAATAATTAGTTTTTTTAGTCTAAATGTGTTCTAGTTGCGATGTCTGTAATTATATTTATAAAGATAAAATTCATTAAATAATATATTTAAATGTTCTGTTTTTGATGATTATCTGGCATAAAATTTAATCTAATTTTCTGGAAATTAGATTAAATACAGCCGAATAAAATCTGATATATATGTGTAGATATGGTTCTATTATCTTTCAAAGAAGAAGAGAAAGGAACTTGATGAGTTATAAGATGACAGATAAATTAGAAGAAAAGCAAAAATAGTATCTGCCGAAAGACTAGCCACGTCGATATGGCATTGAGGCACATATCACGTCGGTAGGGGTAAAGTAAGAGGGTAAAAGTGTTACGCCGGCGCAATAGCGTATGTATCGATTTTGGAAGCAAAGCTGCCCCATGCAACCCAACATCGATTCGACCGCGAAGGGTACCGGTTTGGCAGTTGATATAATCGGAGAGTCCACGTAGAAGTGACGAAAAAAGAGAACAACGATTGCTCCATGGTGAACAGACTTTGCGATCTTGCATTTTGTTCGGTGAACGTGTTCCATTGGTAGCTAAAATTACGCTCTATCACGAGAGCATTTCCGAGCGTGAAAGCAAATAGGAAAAATCATGCAGAACTATGGACACGAGGATTACAACTATGGAGCGTCGAATGATGCGTCCGATGTGCAATCAACGAATAGGGCTCTCCCTCAAGTTCCGAGCGCTAGACCGATAGTGGACCCGCAAGCCGAGGGTGAGGTAGATCCCACCATGTATCCTCAACCGAAGGAAGCCACGCATAAGATACGCGGTAAGAGCGATATCTTGGAGTATCTCTTCGGTTCCGTCGATCAAGAACTCCTCACCGTAAAGACTTTCTACTTTTTCTTCTACTCGGCCTTTGGTTCCCTGTTTCCGCTTATGGGAGTATATTTTAAGCAAATGGGTATGAATGCCGGACAGTGCGGTCTCCTCATCGGTCTCAGGCCGTTCATTGAGTTTCTCAGCGCTCCTTTTTGGGGATCCTTAGCCGATAGGTGAGATTTGTATCTGTGCTATCTTCTTACATGGCGCTGTCATTTAGATGAAAATATATGCATTATATCTTTACATTAAAAGATTGTCGATCAAAGAGCCGCGAGATTACGACACCATATGGTTTCATAGGAAACGTAACATGAAGATCGTGTTATGATAATTTTATTGAGATTGAGAATATATTTTCAAACATTAATTTAAAATTGCATAAATGTAAATTAAGGATTTGAAGTCGCACACTCGCACCTACTTGAGTATTTTAAAATGATGCGACATTTGCGAATAATGTTCACATAGAATCGTGTCCAATCTATTTGTATCTTTTTTCATTTATTCACAGATGGCAAAAAGGCAAACTTATTCTATTAGCTTCTCTTTCTTGCTGGATTATTTTCACTCTACCATTGGGTTTCATTCAGCCACCGCCAACTTCCTGCATGGTTAGAACAGAAAATTATACTTATTATCTGGAAGCATCCAACAGAGAACAAAGAATTGTAAAAAGATCGACCGACCTGGATGAATTATATTATTCCGAAAATAAAGAAGAGTATCTGGAAGTTGCATCTAATGTCGTCTTTGAAAGATTGCGACGAAATACAGATGATAATGAAATATTAGATTATATGAAGAAACCAAATTCTCTGAAAGAAACTAATCTGTTCGAAATACCTTTTGACATCGTGAAAAATGATATTACAAGTTTCGATAATAGCGATTCTATTGTATACGATTTGGAAAATAACAGAGTCAAGAGACAAACATCTTTCACGAATAAGAACAACATCGAAAATCTGAGATATTTAATACACGAAGACAATGTCGATTCAGATTCAAAGACAATCGATTTGGAGTCATTGCAAAAGAAAAATCGTCCAGACGATGTCTTGGAATATAAGCGTTTCATGAAGGTATATATATTTTTTATCCTATGTGTATAACATAAATATAATAATCATAAAATCGATATATAATATAATTAAACATTGCAATCAAATATTATAATTTTTGTCTTGCTTTAAATTAGGCAAATATTATATTTGTCTCTTATAATAACGTACAAACAATTGCGATATCAACGTTTATAAGTGAATGTGATGATAACATTTTGTTATCATAACATTGTTATCATAACATCTTAACATTGTTTTAAATTAAAACTATGATATTTTTTAAGATTTAATTATACATTTTTTTATTAATAATATTACATAACGTAAAAATTATACACTAAAATATATATTTGTTTCATATAGAATGAACGAATAATTGATAGAGCAGTCCCAAAGAAAGCTCAAGTTCGTACTAAAACACGTGTTAAACCACCACCGGAAAAAATAATGGTAAAACGAGACGTAGAAAAAAAGCTAACATTTTTGAATGAGAACGATATTAAAATTGATGACAATGAAGAAGAAACTAAAAGAAATATGGACATACCATTAATGAGAAGTCGCAGAAGCATAAAAACGCTTCATGGCACCATCTTTGGACAGAATCAATTGTCTCCTTTATCGATTACTTATGCTACAAATTATAACGAAAAAGAACATAAAGGATGGGTGAAACCACTCTTTAGTTCCATAGTCTATAGATTACCGGTAAGCAAGCTTAATTCTCATTTTATGATGCAATCTTAAAAATAATAATTTATATTTATGTGTAGAGAGTAAAAACAGAAACGTAATTAATTAATGTAGCATATTGAGAAAGATCTGCAGACGAAGAATATATTAATAATAATTTAATAATGTGTTAATTAAATATGATTTTAGGATATTCAAAAAACCTTCTTTCTTCTGCTACTATTGGTAGTAGTCGGAGAATTTTTTTCTGCGCCTGCTATAACTTTAGCCGATTCAGCTGTTATTACTTTACTTGGTGAAGATGCTGATAGGTAATATATAGGTCAATACATCCTGATTTTGCTTAAGAAGATATGTCTTTTTGAAATTTTCAACAATTAATTATTAAGACATATTATACTGATTCGAGACTAAATTGTTTCCAATAGACATACCTTCTATTTCCAGTTTGAAAATTGCTGTGTTTGCACTTACATATGTTTAATAATCTTAAGATTAATACTAACCAACTACTTTGACTAACCAGATATGGTCATCAACGTATGTTTGGAAGTCTTGGATGGGGTTTAGCCATGTTTTTTGTTGGAATTGCTCTTGATCATAGCACCGCATTTCCGGATCATCCGTGTATCCCTGATGACAGAGAAAAGAATTATACAATTTGTTTTGCAATATTCAGCGTTTTAATGGGTGCTGCGTTAATAACAGCAACGCAAATTAATTTCAAGTATGATTTTGCGTCTGAGTATCCGCAAGTGAGTTCATTTTAATATCTGTTATGATAGAATATTGTTAGAATATTGCTGCTTACGAATTTTACTAAACGATTGATATAATTACATCACATTCTTAGTTTATATATAAAGATGACTTTCTATTTAATATATTATAAAGAAAACTTTCTATTCAATATATCTACACACAGAAAAATATTATTCTATTGCTAAGTAAAATGATTACTCAGTTTACTTTACTTCTTTTAAGTAACAGTTATTTTTAACAAACTTATGAAATACTTGAAACAAGTAATATTTACTTGTATATAGTATGTATTTTTCTGTGTGTATCTCTATAATATATCTATCTATCTATCTCCTCTCTTCTTTAAAGGAATTTTGAACAAAAAATATTGATTGCGCGCTTTATAGAGAAATAAATTTATATCAATTTTTTACTTATGGTTTATATATATTTATTACTTAAAAGTTTACGTTTAATATGTGTATAATAATTTTGTTAATTTAATTTTAGGAAGAGATGGGTCCGGCTGAGCCAACGCAAGAAGAAAAGCTTCAAAGTCAATTGTCTCAGCAGCTTAATCTTCCTGGACTTCAAGACTCTTCAGCTGCTGTAGATCCTAAACCTCAACCTCCCGAAGGAAAGGTCTATATCCAATTTTTTGATCAAGATACACAAGTTTATTCCAAAATGCACATACATAAAATATATGAAAGCAACAAATAAGCATCTCATTATGCTTATGACATTGTCTAAAACTATTATTCTCTCTTTCCTATTAGTTTTATATTTAATTTTGTCAATGTCTCATCTTTCTATTTTAAATTATATTAAATTAAAAATTAATTTTTTCAGATTCATAAAAGTAGTATTGTTGCATTAAATTTTTTCATTTTACATCTCAAATTTAGTTATTGAAGTTCTTCACAGAAAAAAATTGATAATACAATCAAATTTTACCACTAAAGTCCTTCCCTATTTCGAATTATTAATCAAAATAAATAGATACATATTTTATTTGCATCTGCATTTATAGTGAACCTAAGATTTATCTGGCCTAGACTAATATTTATTAATTAACAAAATTAAACGTATTTTTCAAACACATTTTTACTTATCTCGATCGTGTATTTTGTATGAAAAAAAAAATCTTATACTATATTATTCATATTACAATCATTATAATGACTTTCTAATTTTAGACTAAAATGTTTGCACAAACTACAAGAGAAATACCAGAATGGGTGACAGTATTGAAGCAATTCAAGAATTTGAAATGCGCCTCATTCCTTTTCGTTGCATGGTTTATGGGATTTGGCATAGGATTGATCTTCACTTTTCTCTTCTGGCATCTTCAAGATTACGGTGGTTCGCCAACTCTATTTGGCGTGGCGTCAGTAATCAATCATATCTCCGAAATCTTCGCATATTTTTTCAGTTTCAAACTTATTCGACAGATCGGACACGTCAAGGTAAACGACTATAAGATTAATCGCTTTCAATATATTAACAAAATAGAGTATTGAAACAAAACTATATATAATATTTTATTTTCTAAGAGAAAATGCGATTGAAAACTTTATATTTATATTTATATTTTTAAACTTATACTTCTGCATACTCAATTGATAATTATAACTCATATTTCAGGTATTGTGTTTGGGTCTAGGTGGAAATATTCTTCGATTCCTTTACATATCTTGGCTAACAAATCCATGGTGGGTATTGCCTTTCGAGTTCATTCAGGGTATTACACATGCGGCTGTATGGGCCGCATGCTGTAGCTACATCGCCCATAATACACCGTCGCAGTTGCGTTCGAGTGCTCAAGGTGTTCTTCAGGGACTTCATCATGGGCTTGGAAGGGGATGTGGTGCAGTAATTGGTGGCATGTTTGTTGCAGCTTATGGTAAGTTTTTACTATACACAATGTGTGTTTCTATAAAATTATAAAGTAAAGTTTTCTGCAAATAGTTAATTCGAAACCCAAGCAGCTTTATATTATTGCATTTTTTACATCTATCGATCATTTGTATATTTATCTAAATCGCTTTATCTGCGGATTTTTAATTTTTCTATTTGTTTTCATTTTATTGTATTTTAAAATTCAATTATTCTCTGTCTTATTTTTTTCAACAATTCTTGGCTTTGTATTCTTTAATTTATTTTTCCATTTTCCTTCGATCTGTATACATGATTTGTGATGTTTATTCTATCTTATCTCCAGAATCTCCTTTCTTTCTTCTCGTTATATCTCCTTTCGCATCTATAATATGTCTATGTATGATATGGGTGTGTGTGTGTAAGTCTAATAATTATATATATATATATA
>NW_021849240.1:524369-582782 GCF_003651465.1 Formica exsecta
TATATATATATTATTAGTTTTTATATAAAGAAATCATATCTCTAAGAAAATCACACATTTCAAAATAATTTATGTAAAACTTAATATTTTAATATCTGTTGATACACATCGAAATCTTTGATATTAATTTTGTAATGACGATAATGTCATATTAATCCATTTAATACTATTGATAAATAAATATTCAATGTACAGGTACGACTGCAACTTTCCGAGCGTACGGTCTCATTTGTATCATTGTCCTAGCAGTCTTTGTCTTCATCAATTTCTATAGAAAAGATACCGGTTTCGTATCTGAATTACCACCAACGGAAGATCCGCATCAAGTAGCCGAAGTTACTCATTTGGCACCACATGGTGTACCAAGTAATGCTATACCGAGAGCCCTCAGTTCTACCCGCTTACATGAACTAGCTAATCAAGATGCTGGTTATGGTGCTACTTATCAAACTGCTGGTGGAAATCTGGCCGTACCCGGTGCTAATGGAGGTGAGAAACTATTCTATTCGCGATATTTTATTCGTAATAATTCGAAAATAGAAAAAAAGAAATCTCTCTGTAAGAGAATTTGAGAGTTTTCGATCGATTTTCACGGCTAATTATTTTAAACTGATTATTCCCTTATATTTCTACTTTATAATTTTTTATTCGCACAGGTCCTGGCAATCCAACAAATCCATTCATAAACGGCGGAGGTGGCGGCGAAGGTGGATATAATTACGGTATGACTGGCAAGGGAGAGGACGAGTATATTCGTAGGAGCTTCCAGGTTCAGTAAAACCATTCTAATTAAAATGTCCAGCAAGAGGATGCAATATTTCTATTGATAAAAAAAGATAACAAAAAAAGATTCTTTAGGCTTTATTGCCTGCATCTCTTCTATAAAAGGCTTCTCCGAAACTCACTGAACAAGAAATCCTATCCATACTTTGCCACAAGAATATTAATAAATTCCAATGAGATATATACTATACAGAGAAAACTAATGAGATATTTTCTTGTTTGATAGATCTACAATGAAGTGGTGGGTAGGGAATTCGATGTCGTAAAACCAACTATTCAACTACACGCCCAACAACCATGCACCAATCCTTTTCATCAACACGACTACGACTGGTAACAACTCAATTTATCAATATATGAGGTTTGTTACTTATGATCGATACACTATAAAATGTGGACGATGAAAAGAACATTATTAATAAATTATAACATAAATAATAACGTATACATACACACACGAATTCATATGCAAAGCATTCGCATATATATATATAGATATAAATACATGCGCGCGCGCAAATTATATAAGTAATTAAGGCACACATCTTATTTTCGTAGTATTAAATTATAATAATATATTCCTCGATGCATTCAGAGATTGCAATTTTTCTTAGTAAAATATTAATATAAAAAAAAAATCATTTACCGCAATGTATTATCACCAAGTCATCTCTAATAGTTAAACAAATGTCAGTTTGATATATCTATGTTTAAAAGATTTTCCACTAATTGTATACTCAAATTTTAATATTTTTTATTTAAAACGTTTAATTTAGAATAAATTTTTTTCCATAGTCAATATGCTATAAAATCATTTTCCCTCTTTCTCTATTTTTGTCGCGATTAGATTTTAAAATCTTCAATATTTTTCAAATATTAAATATTAGAAATATAAATCTATTTTAAAATAAATATAAAGTTTTATTACTTCTTTCAACTCTGAAACTTAATTCGTAAAGTTATTGATTCTTAATCATTTATTGCTTAAATAATTGTCAATATTCTCGCTAAAAAAGATTTATTTTTAAATTCAACAAGTTTAACAAAATATGTTATTAAAGATTAATGTGCTTTTCTACATATATGCGCGTGTGCATGTGTTGTATATGGAGATTTGCAAATATGCCTATGTGTGTATATGATGCGTATATGTACGTATGAATGCGCGTATCTCGTCTTTATGCTATTATAAGATATGCTGAGATACGATGTGATAAAATAACAAATATTTGTGGATGAGCGTAAAGAATGAACCAATGTTTTTAATGCCGCATTCACTAGACCTATAAAAATTTATGACAGCCTTATTATCGTCTGACTCGTATTTTTTTGTCAAAATATTTTACTTATTGCTTCCTTCTAACTTTATAACAATGTTCACGAATTTTAGAGTATCAGGAAATTCAAGGTAAGACTAAATTGATCCAATTAATCAAAAGTGCCTATCAAAAATTTGCTGATGCTCTATGTAATATTATTTCTATTTGTGAAACTGTCCGTTCTTTTTTTTTTATCTAATCATTTGGATGATCGAGAAGAAATAAATGGCTGTATCAAACTTATTTTGGAAAAATAATTCAATATCTCGAAGACATAATGAAAAAGACGATGATGAGTCTAAAAAAATTAATATATATGATAACATATCTCCGTAGTCTGAGATTTTATCCGAATGAAAAACGCCTTTAGATCGATAGAAAGTAAATAAAAATTTAATATACAAGATTGCAACTGAAAGGCCTGAAAGATTTAAACTTGATGCGACGAATACGTATCATAGATACTGTAATCGATTCACTATCCTCTATTGGCGATAATTTAAAAGAAAACGTGGATAAAAATAAATTAATTAAGAACAATTTTCACTTGTAAATATTCTAAGTATAGATTTTACTATATATCACATTTGTTTTCTGTTTTTAAACAGATTGTTGATCGTTATTTCCAAATGTCCATCTAAACTTCTCTTTAGAATCTATTGAATATCTTTATCATATACTTTTACTATATGTATAAGATATATATGTTGTGACAACTGTGTATATTGTTGAAAGAAAAAAATATGAAATTAGTAGTGAAAAATACACATATACAAACACACATATATACACATATGTAAAGATTGTAGCAGCAGAAAAATTATTTATGGAATTAATATTACCTTCCATATAATTCCATATAATCAGAAATACAAAAATCAATTTTTGTTTTATGCTTCTATGAGGAAACTCATTCACTCGAGGCACACGATAAATAAAAATATATAACGTCTCTATTAAATTCTGGGATAATTACATACAAAATTATATATATATATATATGTGTGTGTGTGTGTGTGTGTGTGTGTGTGTGTGTGTGTGTGTGTGTGTGTGTGTGTAGTAATTTGTAAACCGTACATTGACCAATATTAAAATATTAAAACTAACAAAAAAATGTCGTTAATTTTATAATCTGTCTCGTGATACTCTATATTTGCGACTGATAAAACTTTATATCCTTTATTGAAAAATAATCTCCTATTTCTACTATATCTTTTCTCCATACATCATTGATGGTTAAAGTACGCTTTACAAAATACTACAAGTGTGTAATACCATAAGTGATATTTCTTGTATCGGTATATATGTGTGTGTGTGTGTGTGTGTGTGTGTAGTAATTTGTAAACCGTACATTGACCAATATTAAAAGGGTTCAACTAACAAAAAAATGTCGTTAATTTTATAATCTGTCTCGTGATACTCTATATTTGCGACTGATAAAACTTTATATCCTTTATTGAAAAATAATCTCCTATTTCTACTATATCTTTTCTCCATACATCATTGATGGTTAAAGTACGCTTTACAAAATACTACAAGTGTGTAATACCATAAGTGATATTTCTTGTATCGGTCATCACACACATAGCGATGTTTCATGGACAACTAAATTACATACAATATTATAAAGACTGAAACAAAACGTCTTGTGCACGTAACGATCGATCCAAGAAAACACTTTAAACACGCATATATATGCGTGTATTTGTATAAATTATATATAGAATACCAATCTCTCTCGCACTCTTATATAACGTATGATAATTATCGATGTTAGCAGGGAAATTATGTTATAATAATTAGACTCGTATTATGAAAATAGAGTGAAAGTATATGGCTTTTATGTAGACTTCTGGATATCTTATGGGGTTGTTCATTTTATGAATGTTACATCATATATGATTTTTTATATAACATGTTGATTGTTTTACATATTTAACATATGTTATATTATTGTTAATAGCTCAATTTTGACAGTACTTATAGGTCACATATTAGTGTTGTTAAATTTCTCTGTACCTAAATATTAAATTTGACTGGATTTCAGTTGAAATAAACTAACTTATATTAAGTTGATGTAACATAATCATCTAATTGAACAATTTATTCTCAGAGTAAATATTCATTATATAACATATATAACATTATACATAGACTTTGCGTTAGAAAGAAAAAATTGTTAGATATTTCAATAAGTATACTTCTCTCAGACTCTTTTAATATCTGTCGAAGTATCATGTATTATATCCATTTTTATCCCACAATTCATTTAAAAGTATAAATGCTGTCTCTGGATGACGTAAACTATATATCATAGTTAAAATAGATTTTCGAAGACGTCTCTAACCGAAATCAGTTCAATGTAATCATAGAAATTATACATATATATAAGAGAAACACAAATATGTAAAAAAAATTGTATTATTGTAATCCCTTTTCTAGGGAAATAGTAAAAAAGAGATAAATTTTCGAGAAGACGATATAAACACAGCAAGTGCATAAAAAAATTTATATGTAACAACATATCATAAAACATCGTGCGTAGATCTAATGTAACAAATATCACGTATGCTTATAATTAAGAAGTTCACTTGCACTTATAATCGGTATTTATTATTCCCATTGATCACCATATTTATTAATGCTTTTTAATTTTAATTAACAACTTGCATTCTCGACTCATGAAAAATAATTAATAATTTAGAATGCATAAGAGAATATAAATATTTAAACAATATTTGAACATTTGTTTATCGTTAAAAGCAAAGTTTTCAGATTTGTAAATGTGTTATTTTAGAAAAGTTTATAAAAGTAAAATAATCGAACTAAAATACACACATACACGTACAAATCAAAGTACGTTTTAGCGAATAATTGTTATTTTATTTTATATATCTGTAATGAAATTTTTATCCGAAAAATGGGATATGATAATGGATTAATTACCGATGTTGGGAAAATATCAATGTGTCCGTTCTTACTCAGAACAATTTGTCCCAGAGACTGTAAACTAAAGAATATATAAGCACACACATCGCATAGGACAACGACGTAGGCATAGTGTTTAGAAAAGGTGGTAGGTATGTTTACATTACTCTGTCATGAGACTCGAATCACCTCTCTGGAGAGATGTGTGTATAGTATCCGCGCTCACGAATACAGGCTATGAACAGTGTTAATAATTAAACGGGAAACGGTGTTTGTCATAACAATAGCGACAGATTGATGTGATTTTACTCGTGCTGGACATTATACTAGATTGATATCGAATCGTATCAATTTGCCGTTATCGTTATCGTTGTGCACACTTTTAAATAAATTTAAGATATCGATAAACACACACATACTACGGTATAGCGAGAATAACACGCAAACAAAAATTTAATTTCATACATTTTTGTTTTGCCGAAGACGGTGATTATTTTCGTTTAGAGCATATGAGATGAGTGTACAAAAAAAAGATTTATATAAAATTGTAATCACGATAACGCGTATATTAGTGCAACGTTCGTTGCGTCTCTATCAAGTGTGCAACGTTACATGGCGTTCTCGTTTACGAAATCTCTCACGGAAAGGACTATTGAAGAAACTACGGTTCTTAATAAATCATTTGGACTTACGTATGATCGTAAAGTGCTTCAATCGAGGACTGTTTGCCGATGATCCGGATATTATCTGCGTCGGATACAACGAGATCGTGCGACGTGGTTTGCACAACACTGTGTATGTTGAAGCTATAGTCAACAGATACAAGGAGTTGTACGGTAAGTAAAAGAAATAAATTCCATATTTATAAATTGTGTGATGTATATAATTAATTCCAATAATAAATATAATTTTTGACTTATGTATATGTTATTTTTCATATATTTTTCGTATGTGTGTGTATCTTATATATTAGCTTCTGCTCTGAATCGAAAAGTGCAATCAAAAAAGTTATCTATCATTCATAATTTTTGCCCAACATCTGCGATATTTCAAATGGTATTTAATGGCATATGTACAAGATATGCTATAACTTGCAATTTTAATCTTAATAACAGATTTTAACAGTTTGGAGCCGATTTCTCCTTAATTTATTGCTGAAACATATGCGTAATGAAGAAAAAATTAAGAAAACACGATTTAATGTAATAAAAAGACGTAAAATTTTCGGAAATCTAATATAATGTTTAAATAAAAAAAATTATTTTATTGCTCAATATTACAAAATATTATCCCATATATACTTTTATAGATAATAATCTGTAAATTTATATTAATTATTTTGATTAATTTTGAGATTTGTAAAGTTATTTTTGCTAAACTTTAACTTGATTTTGTGTGTGTGTGAATGTGTATGTATTACATATAAAGCGCGTGTGTCTGTGTGTGTATGTATAAAAAAAAAATGAAAATTGAATAACTTTATCAAACGTAAAATAACATTTAATAATAACATAATTTTAATGTAACAACCCTACTTGATAGAGTAATTAATTATGAAAAATATGAAATAGGTTACATGATCTGAATATCTGTAAAATGCGTGATAATGTTTGAGAGCCCAGAAAAAATTTCCTTCGAAAATTATATAGGGGCGATATACTTTTTGTCGAATTACATTTAAATTGTACAAGAACTGCCAAAAAAAAAAAAATTTTTGTGTCATGATGTGTGCATATGTTGTAAATTATCAAAATTATAAAAAGAGAAACTTACAAATTAGGGCAAAATTAACCGCCCCAGGACGATTCTCCTTGCACAGTTGCGCAATATATGTTGCGCAGTAAATACGGCGCGCAAGTTAAGGTCTAAACATATAAAATACATAGATGGAGCGCCTGTTCTACAATGAGGGGAGGATTTGCGCCTGCGCCTGGAAATTCGGCGCGACTCGGAATATCAATCCACCAATCAGAAATATATAACCGAACCGAGCCTACCCGAAAGGAACCGAAGATCGCATTCTGATCCCGCTCTATTTCTAACCTTTCCTTGCTCATGTCGGCAGCTAATGCTCCGTTTACGTATTTTATATGTATTATATATATATACATATATAATCTGCCTTGATAAATGGAACACACAATGCAATTTAGATTATCTGCAAACAAACGAAAGAAAAGTGCATTTCAAATACATTTTCGCCTATACTTGAAATAATTAACCCCGATTGCACCAATATTATTTTAGCTTTAAGCGAGACTTAAAACTTTAGGCTTTAGGCTTTAAACTATAATTTAATCGTTGATTACCTTATAGTCTAAAGCCTAAAGCAGAAAGCCAAATAACATTGGTTATTGCCAAAAATTTTAAAGGCAAAATAACATGTGCAACCGGGCCTTATTAACAGCTACATTAATGAAATAATGAAAATAATATATATAAATATGCATTACCAAATTGACCCTATTCGAGAATGACAAATTCCGAAAATCATCTAGGGAGTATAATTATTCGATCACAATTTGATGTATGTACTTGTGCGAAAAGTCTTTTCAACTATATTCTAGATGTTCAAATATTTTGGCTCGGGTGCTCGGGTCTCGGGTGCTCGGCTCGAATTTCCATCTCCTCTTCTTTCTCAACCCTTCCTCGTCGAATGCACCACCCACACCCACTGCAGGGGTACCGCGTACCGCTCGCAGCGCCAAGACGTTACTAACGCGAGCGATATAAGTCTCTGACGAAGAGTTTCACACGCACACATATATAGGACAGATTTAAAAAAGAGACAGAGATTATACAGATACATAATCGCATTTGTTTAACGTTGTGTCTTTCCAAACATTCGTGTAGAGCTACGTGTCGATAAACGAAAAATCTTCATATAAAGTGACATAGGTCGATCGCGTCAATCCACCAATCAGAAATATATATAACCGAACCGAGCCTACCCGAAAGGAACCGAAGATCGCATTCTGATCCCGCTCTATTTCTAACCTTTCCTTGCTCATGTCGGCAGCTAATGCTCCGTTTACGTATTTTATATGTATTATATATATATACATATATAATCTGCCTTGATAAATGGAACACACAATGCAATTTAGATTATCTGCAAACAAACGAAAGAAAAGTGCATTTCAAATACATTTTCGCCTATACTTGAAATAATTAACCCCGATTGCATCAATATTATTTTAGCTTTAAGCGAGACTTAAAACTTTAGGCTTTAGGCTTTAAACTATAATTTAATCGTTGATTACCTTATAGTCTAAAGCCTAAAGCAGAAAGCCAAATAACATTGGTTATTGCCAAAAATTTTAAAGGCAAAATAACATGTGCAACCGGGCCTTATTAACAGCTACATTAATGAAATAATGAAAATAATATATATAAATATGCATTACCAAATTGACCCTATTCGAGAATGACAAATTCCGAAAATCATCTAGGGAGTATAATTATTCGATCACAATTTGATGTATGTACTTGTGCGAAAAGTCTTTTCAACTATATTCTAGATGTTCAAATATTTTGGCTCGGGTGCTCGGGTCTCGGGTGCTCGGCTCGAATTTCCATCTCCTCTTCTTTCTCAACCCTTCCTCGTCGAATGCACCACCCACACCCACTGCAGGGGTACCGCGTACCGCTCGCAGCGCCAAGACGTTACTAACGCGAGCGATATAAGTCTCTGACGAAGAGTTTCACACGCACACATATATAGGACAGATTTAAAAAAGAGACAGAGATTATACAGATACATAATCGCATTTGTTTAACGTTGTGTCTTTCCAAACATTCGTGTAGAGCTACGTGTCGATAAACGAAAAATCTTCATATAAAGTGACATAGGTCGATCGCGTTTAATAAAGTATGTTCCCTCAAGTGTAGCGATATAGAGGACTAGGCCGAGGATTAGGTTAGGTTGATATTATGCGCGAAAAAACATAGCAATGGCGCTGCGGATTTTCGGGATATCAGAATAATTAAAATCAATGTAATACATAGCGGCGTCTCGCAAACGCGCGCCTGCTTATTATCTCGCTGTACTTCCAAGTTTTTTTTAAGTGACAGACACGCATCATGTCAACTGGACTAACATTTCTAAATAACAACCAACAATCGAATCAGACAAGTACGAGGAACGGCTCTATTGATTTTCATGATGCTCGTAATATCTTGCGTATTTATACGTTTAATTTTTCAGAATGCAACGCACTTATGATTCCCGCTAATGGTAATACATTGTTGGAAAATTCTCAGGGTGGTCATACAACCTTGGTGAGTTAACATTGAATTTAATAATTCTGGTAGTGTGAAGAGTATGATCTTCCCCTCTCTCCTTTCCCACCCTGTTAACATTTTTACATATTTTTAAATTGCATAAGAAAGATTTACAAAATCTGATATGTAATTAGAGAGAAATATTATTTTATTATTGATATAGAAATTGAAGCACAGTGGCTTACAATACATTGGAGCACTGTGACTTACAATATATTGGAGCACTGTGACTTACAATATATTGGAGCATTGTGGCTTATAATACATTGGACAGTAAGTTTTATAAATTTATACATATATTTTACTTTGAATATATATTTCAAATATATATATATTCCAATTTTGGTTTCAAAATTTGAATAAAATATTATGGATTTGCTTAGTAGAATAATAGAATCAATAAATTATTCTTTAGATTTACATAGAGTACACAATTCTATTAAAATACGAGTTTATGAGAAATGATCTTTACTGTTCTCAGATAAGTCAATCTTATTCAAATCTATTAATATTCAACATAAATGATTGTATTTATATGAGTAAAAATATTACACTACAAAAAATATCATTATGATACATATTATTTTTCTATGATTTGCCAATTTAAGTTAGTGCTGTATATTTTAATTTTTTCTCTAATATGTATATAAATTGTCTTAAACTCTTTTTTGTTTAATCCTTCTTATATATTACATTAATGTAGAGAAAAATGGAAAAAAGAAATCATCTAGCTGAAAATCAGTTACTTATAGCAAGAGAGAATACTAGACATATTACAATATTAGTATATTATAGAAATGATATACTAACAGACTTTGACATTGATTAAAGATTAAGATTAATAATGACTTTAAAGTTAACATAGAATCTAAACTACTACTTTGCTTTGAGCAACTTTATAAATTATTAATGTACACAATTAATGTATCAGTTCTTTTAGTAATAATAAAAAGAATCTACTTTACAAATAGATAAGATTATTTTTACAAAATTAAAATATTAGAAATTGGTAAATATTATTGCAAATTTTGTTAATTTGCATCTTTGATTTTTTACACTAGTATAGAACAAAACTGAAAATAAGCAATGCAAAATTTATAGTAAAGAATTATTAAAGTTTGCTTATGTGGAATGAAACATACAATCACAACTGTTATCTCATAAAATTGTTTTGCAGATGGGGCAAGGAAATTCACCAAAATCTATTCTCAAAAGAACATCGGAAGTAGATATAGAAGGTCAGTACAATACACATATACATATATATAATTAGAGGATTTGATATATACATATATTCCATAATGTATATTGTATAACTTATTTTTAAAAAATCCCAATTTGGTTTATATATTCAATAACATTTAATATTTATTTGTACAACATTGTAATCATAAATTTTCTTTTATTTTTTGATTAGATGTTACCAGTGCGAAGAAACGTCATAAAAATCCACAACCGAAAAATGCAGTATGTGCATTAAACGAGCTAAAAACTGGAGCTACGTACAAAGTAGTGGGGCAGACTGGACCTACACATGCTCCAATATTTACAATTGCGGTACAGATCGATGGACAGACGTACGAAGGGAAAGGACGTACCAAAAAGATGGCAAAACATGCAGCTGCTGAACTCGCTTTGCGAAATATTATTCAGTTTAGAAATACGCCCGAGGTTCATCAAGCTATTAATACTTGCCAGCCTGTTGTGCCTCTCGAGCCGGATTTTACGAGCGACGTAACAGAACGTGATAATCATCTTGTCAATGCATTTAAAACATTAACACAAGAGCCAAAGAATACGAATAAGTTTTTAGATAAAGGTCCAGTGGCGTTGATCAACGAATTATATCCGGGAGTTATATACAACTGTATATCCGATAATGGAGAAAGTTATGCAAAGTTTACGATATCGGTAACTATTGACGGAGAAACGTTTGAGGGAACAGGCCCGAGTAAAAAATTGGCGAAAGCGGCGGCGAGTAAAGCCGCTTTAGCGAAATTGCGAAATGTCCACAGTTCTTCGTTTTGTATACCGCTACCTGTTCGCATTTTGCCGAATTTTTCAAATTCTGCGCATTGGCAAGAACAAATGACTTTACCGCAAATGTTGGCCGATAAAATTGGCAAAATGGTAAATCAGAAATTTAGCGAACTTATTCAGAGCAAACCGCAACATGCACGGCGTAAAGTTTTAGCCGGTATTGTGCAAACCAAAGGACCAGATGCGGAACTGATATGTGTCACTACTGGTAAAGCATAAACTTGTTTTATATCTATGATACTTAAACAAAACATGATTAATATCTTTTTTCCCATATCTACTGAAATATTTTTTTTTACAAAAGGTACGAAATGCGTTTCGGGCGAGCATTTGAGCGTTAGTGGTGGTGCTGTGAATGATTGTCACGCGGAAGTTGTAGCACGGCGATGTCTCTGTGAATATCTGTACAAACAATTAGAGTTGCATACCGAGGATAAAAGTGCAGAATCTATTCTCGAGCCAGTTAAAAAAGGATTTAAATTAAAACAAGGCATCCAATTTCACTTATATATAAATACCGCACCTTGCGGTGACGCGAGAATTTTCTCGCCTCATGAAGAAAATGAATCCATAGATAAACATCCTAATAGACGAGCTAGGGGTCAATTACGTACCAAAATAGAATCTGGCGAAGGAACTATTCCTGTAAAGAGTAACGAGGGTATTCAAACTTGGGATGGCGTACTAATGGTAGGTATTATTTGTGTGAAAGTTAAATATCAAGAATACATTTTTATAAAAGATATCTCGGCTACTTATCAACCATACTTTTGTTAAATTTTTTAGGGTCAAAGACTGCTGACGATGTCGTGTTCGGACAAAATAGCTCGGTGGAACGTACTTGGTGTGCAGGGTGCACTTCTAAGCCACTTCATCGAGCCAATTTACTTCCACAGCATTGTTCTCGGCAGTCTTTTGAACCCGAGTCATATGTATAGAGCAGTCTGCGGTCGTATCGAAAACACTATTCAAGGTTTACCACCGCCGTATAGACTCAATAAACCGTTAATGAGTCTAATCACATCTTCTGAAGTCAGACAACCTGGAAAAGCACCTAATTACAGCGTCAATTGGACTATCGGTTCGTATCAAATATGTATATATATAGGTTTTTTTTTTTCAAAGTGTATAAGATTATTTAACAAACTTTTTTTTTTAAATACACATTTTAGGACAGAGCGAAGCCGAAGTCATAAATTGCACAACTGGTAAAGATGAATTGGGAAAACCATCTAGAATATCTAAGCAAGCATTCTTTAGAAGATTCTTTAATCTCTTAAGTAAGCTTCCAACCATAGATGATGTTGATGAGAATCGTTGTCGCCATTATCTTGATGCAAAATCTTCAGTACAAGACTATTCGGTAAGTATTACATTTTTTATATGTATAATATAATAACAATACATGTGTAAGATGTATGTCAACGCATGGTACACATGATATTTCGTCTGTTTTTTTCTTTTTCTTTCTCTCTCTCTTTTTTTTTTTTTTTTTTTTTTTTTTCCCTCAAATAGCTTGCCAAACGTCAGTTGAAGGATGCTTTTGTGAGAGCGCAGCTGGGAAGTTGGGTGAAAAAACCGATTGAGCAAGATATGTTTGAAGTCGACATCTGACTAAATCGTAATAGTAATAACATCAGGAGAAACGATGCAAAAAATCAAGTCACGGAATATGTAGTTCCTAGTGCAAAATAGATAGCTCGTTCGGCGTGTCATAATATGGCAGAATTTGGTATCAGTAAAGCATAAATCGTAGGATTTCGCGCATGTATTAATCTTGCGCCTTATGATCTCAATATATTTATCGTGTTCAGAGTATATTACGAAAAATATTTATAATTATTAACAGTTTTGTTCTCTAAAGTGTAGTCGATAGAAAAATGCTCCAGAAGCTTATATTATTTTGACGTATCAATAGCGATAGTTGACAAAAAATTGATTCATTCATTACACATATCCGTGAAAATTTCTTAGAGTATTAATATAGTTTGTAATGTGTATGTATGTGTGTCCACGCGTGCATGTCGACGTGTTAGTGCTTCTCATCAATAAACTTTTCAAAGGTTTGATGCACTCTTTGCAACAAATAATTAAAATATTTAGTAAAAAAAAAATTTATATTCAGATATGATTCTTTTCTTACTCTCAGAATAATTTTGTCATTTTCTGTAGACATATTTTTACAGTTTAGTCTATTAATTTTAATCATCAAATAGACATTTTTGTTCATTTCCATAATATAGGCGACTAATTCTGAAAGAACGATTTCGCGAATATAGTCTTGAATTAAAATATAGTTTAAAAGCAACATATTAGTGTCTTATATATAAATGCATTGTACCTACAATATCCTCAGATAACATTCTAGGCCAGAGATACGCAAATTTTATGAGTAGTTGCAAATAATAAATAATATCTAATATTTCCTTTCAATAGGATTATATATAATTTGTCAATTGATGTAATGCATTTATAATAGTATGCACTTATACGCATGACACGAACATTGTGTATCATACACAATAAACATATCTTTGCATAAGTGTGTATGAAAGCTAATCTTTCTCAATTAAAATCTTGCGTATTTCTGTTTAAAATTATCTGAAGTTTAAAACTTTGTCTGTAAATTAGAGAATGCTATCTGGGGTCTTCTTGTAGGGCATTAGATATTATAGCAACGAGTTAAGTTGCGACACACCTTGCATCCTCAACGGCTGTGATTGGATTCAGATCTGAAAAATGGATCGTAATCGTAAAAGATACCAACTTCGTCGCAAAGTTTAGGCGAGAGAGACGGGACAGAATTTCTCATCACTAGTTTCAATAATAATTTCAATTTTCCGTTATAATAGCAATGTAAGCGTTTTTTCGTTTATCCATTTTACTCTTGCTTAGAATTAATATTACATTCAGAAATACATCTAATTGTTAGCTTTCAATATATGTGTTTCTTGTAACAAAAAAAATATTGCGTTTTAAAGATATCGCATACAAAAAATCTTGACAGCGAATTAAGAACATGAGATATAAATTAGAAATATACTAACTGTCTGCAACTGTCCGCAGCCGGTTTAAATGTAGTAGTTGGTTATTACTTTCAATGCATAGAGAATATACAAGAAAATATAC
The DNA here is from genome assembly GCF_003651465.1 of Formica exsecta. Taxonomy (NCBI): domain Eukaryota; kingdom Metazoa; phylum Arthropoda; class Insecta; order Hymenoptera; family Formicidae; genus Formica; species Formica exsecta. The sequence continues at coordinate 538,853 of NW_021849240.1, forward strand.
AAGAATTAAGCAAATATGTGGAAGTGGGTGGTATATAAAAAAACATGATAATAATTACTTATGCGACGTGTATGATTACATAGTTTTTCAGATTATTAAGTATTAATAGTATATTTAGAGAATCCTAAGGTCATTGCCTCACTGTGCCAGTATTATGATTAATGCAATTCTGCCGTAATGACACACTGCCCGGTGCTGGTCCAGTTTTGCATAAAGAACTTGTTTGATTTAATTTAATATAGAGCAAGAACACCAAATATTTTTTTCCCTTTAGAATATTATTGTACATAGATCATTATTAGAAAACATTAAGTATTTTTTTCTCGGATAGGTATGTCCCCTGTTCCTGTATAATAAAGTCCTATAGAAAAAGAGACCTTAATTATAAATACGTTACATATACAATTAATTTTACGATAAATATCACATGCAAACTCTTTTTTGTGCTATACATTTTATATTTCCTTAATTGATACAGTAATTTAATTATTATATGAATTTATATATTCAAAGTGTCTCTATGTTTAAATTATATTAAATGATGTACGATATCACACATCCGAGTACAAAGTAGCTTATTTTCTTTCTATATAAACATAGATAGGATGTATTCAAATTGTTTTTCTCTTGTTGTGCGCATTCGACAAACAGATTGCGTAACTTATAATGAATAATCTGGCTCGTGTATGTTGGAGTTAATATGTGATATTAATATTGTATTTATGCTAACCGCATCAACGAATTTTGCTTTATTTTTCTGTCTGTTTTGTGATAAATATATTTAATAAAAAAAAGGACGACAGATTTCGATACATGGCGGCAGCGAAAAAGAATGTATGTATATCTGCACTACATCGTCCGAATATAGCAGGTTGGTAATCGAAAGAGTTATCGTACCATTTATAGAAGGAGTTTTAATATTGCGTTTAGCGATACTACACATACAAATCATTTTTCATACAATCTCCATATACTTGAGTATTATCTGTACAATATATACATATATGGAAAACCAAAGAAACGACAGTACTGAAAGATGATATTGAAATATTCTTTCTCCATAAATAGTACGATGCCTTTTCTTACCATACATGTATGATACATATAATTGTGTAATACTTGTTGCTCACTGTAAATCGAACGCTGGAATTTTACGTAAGATTTATAATAGCCTCATATTCTATTTATTTATTCAAAATGTCAATTTATGTGATTGTATTCAGTAAAATATTATATTTATCTTAGCTTATTATTTAATTGAAAATGTATTTGCAGGATACTGGAACAAGTATTCTTTCATTATCTATTCTTTATGCTTTATTCAATGACAAGCGCAAAAAGACATTAACTATAATTCGATTTTATTGTAACAGCTCACTCTCTCTTTTATTTATCACATTTTCGTATTATTAATCGAATATACCGTTAAACGATCATAAAACTCTTTAATAAAATAATAAATTTTGTCAATCTCTTGAATAGAATGTACAAAAATAATTACAAAGGCTTTCCATACAGAAAATGGATTGGAGTTTGTTGAAGATTATATGCCTATTTGAAACTAGTGATAATAATAATCTTGCTTTTTCAGAAAGGATGCACATAAAATAAAAAAAGTAGAGAAATCGTTTAATATATTTATGTATCTAATAGCGCTTGTGTTTAAAAAGACGAAGGAATAAGAAGATATATGAAAAATGTCATAATTATAAGACCCTATGAAGTAAAAAAAGAAATGTTTTCCCTCTAAATTTATTTCAGTTTCCATTCATAAGTTATTGTTTGCACAGAAAAAAGCACTTTGTAAAATTAAACATGATTTAAAGTTTAGGAACACATTTCATCACATATAAATATAATCATAGGGTGTAGCTGCAATATTCTATATTATAAAAATCATATATAAAATTTCAAACAGGCAATAATTTATTTCTATAGCAATTCTTTTATCATATGTATGATACTCGACTTCAAACACATAAGCAAGTGTATTAAACTCAGTGTTCTTATTATATTTATTATGGTATTAATGTTATCAGTATTAAAATATTTATAGGATATTCTCTCTTTAATGTCTTTATCGCGATTATTTGAAAAGCAAAATTTTAGCTAGTATAGATTGTAGATATCGAAATATTGCTCTACCAAAAAATATATAGATGATATTTTATCGTTAAAAATATGCAATACAAAGAAGTCCAGTTTTATTAGCGGTAATCTCTCATTTAATAACAATAATAATAATATAGAGGAAAACTATATAGTTTTCCACTATATCTATTGGTTTCCTTGATCTCTTCTTCCATCATATAATATACTAGTTTGCGAGTATTTTACGTACAGATAATGTACATTATTGCATTTTATTATCGCATTGTACGGTATAATAACGCGATGTAAGGCAATACGATACAGTATAAAACACATCATAGTAATAATATATAGCTCATTAAAAAAAATTCAAATTGTATAAAAGAAAACTCAAAGTAAATTTAGCGATATTAATCATAGTATTAGTCAATTTTACTTCGATTACGATCTTTCATCCGTTTACGCTCAAATATGTATTATGATCGAGATCCCCTGAGCATTTAAATCAAGTGTATTAACTGTCGAGCGAATTTGTAGTCGGCTAGATTTTAAGCTTGATTAGTGCCTCTAGATATAAGTACTCAAAAATTAAAACAATCTAGTTTAACTTGCAAAATAAATCTTTATTTACCAGATATCAAATATAGTGTTATTTGTAATATCTTAATAGAGATAGACACCTTTCTTCCTCAATAATAATTTATTACTCCTTTCACTAATCGATTCTTTTAGCATTATAAGTATAATTGATAGCAAGAGCAAAATATCTGAAGGTTGAATTTAAGAATATATTACATTATAATATATTATACTATAATATACTATATTATACTATATTGCACTATTGTAGCATCTGATATGGCGATTTATATTAAGCTTGTGATTAGTTAATTATTTTTATTTTTTTAAATAAATTGGATATTTTATTATTCACAATTATATTCTAATAATTTGGATTTATATACATATACACACACATATATATATGTATGTATGTATATGTGTGTATGTATATATATAAATTCCCCAAATTTAAATAAAAGGAGAAATATTAGTTTCTTTAATTTTAGAAACTATTTACTTTGAAAACACTAAAGCTTTGCATGATAAAATGTATCTCCATATTTTTATATGAGAAAAATTATTTTCCTCAGCTAAAAAATCGTGAGAAAAATCATTTTTTTCAGCTAAATAAATTATATAACATCCTGCATAAAATATATGATAATATAAATTGACTTGTTCTAATGGTGCTTTTTTTATTCCTATTTTGTAAATATAATATATAATATAATATATTCCAAATACATACACATTAAATCTTTCTAAGTGAGAAATATACATTTTTAAGTAAATATTTACATATATTATTGAATTATATGATAATAGCTAAAAGAAAATGTGATTAATTTAAAACAACAATAAATATTAACTCTCTCTTTCTCTCTTCCCTCTCCTCATATCAATATATAACATGATACTTATGTATGTAATTATCTATATACATATAACAATTATTAATTATTAATTGTCAATATTATTATTTTTGTTGATGTTCCATTGTTAATTTTGCTATCTCCTTACCTAATGTATCGATATTGTCCTGTAAAGTATAATAATACAAAGATAACAAACATTAATAAAAATTAACAATGTTATATATATTTCCTCTAAAATAATAAATATTACTATGCTCTTCTCTCTTTCTCTCTCTCTCCCTCTTCCTCTCTCTTTCTCTATTCCATGACAAAATGATCACTTTTTGGAGCAGAAAAATATAATTTAGATTCTTTTAATCAATTTGAAATAGATTATAATACAAGAAAAATTGTACGACTTTCAAAGTATCTAAAAGATTTGAACAACTTTGAATTTGTTGATATGTGTAAAATATATAAAAAAAACACAGTTTCTTTCACAATTATAATCAAATTGAAACGAATTTTTAAACTTACTTTGTATTCTCATATTCACATTTGTTTGAAAGCGAAATGGAATATTTCAAAAAGTGATCAGTTTAGCATTACTATATATAATATTATATTTTTCATTTATTTCTTATTTATATAACTTTTATTTGACATACTTACTTTTAGAGTAATGTTTTTTAATAATACATCTTCAAGAACCGCTTGTAATTTCTGGTTTATTTCTAAAGAAAGTTCTAGGGTCATATTCTCATCTGAAACTCTATGATTGTAAAGGGATGCCATGATACCTCCATGCTGTGCCAATTCCACCTATATATAATTAGAAAATAATTTAAACTTTTTAATCTATTGAAGAATCCATTTTCTCACACTTACTGTATCTCTTCTGCTTTTGAAATGCTTGGATGTAAGAAACAAAGACTCTATTATTATCAACATATAAGCAACAATAAACAGAGTTGTTGAATCTCTATTCAAGAAAGATTTTCGTTGTATTGAAAAAATTAGTTATATCTATTTTTTGATGATATTTTTGTAGAATAATCTCATTTAAGAAAAATGAAAATTAAACTTTTTAAACTCTATATATTTATAGAGATGCATTAATAGACAATTTGAACAAAGAATATATATATTTTAAAACTATTTTTGCCATATATATATATATCAATATTTATAAAATACATTTATTACAAGATAAAATAAAATTAATTAAAAAAAAGTGTGTTGGCTTTTACCTTATATTTATCTCTTTCATTACATGCCAAAGCTCCAAAATCTTGATGTATGATATAGTATTCTATTATTTTTGTTTTTTTCCGTAGCTCTTCCGTCAATATTTGTGTATGCTCTTCGAAAAAATCTAATTTTTCTGCTCTTTTTACATTTTTCTTTTGTAATTTTATAATGCGATCCATTAGTACTTGTTTACTAGGTTCTATAGAGTAAATGTGATCACTATTAGCATTGTTATCCGATAAGGCACCATTTAATGTATCGCCTAAAAAGAGACAGAATTTCTTATGTCAAAATCCAATACAGGATAAAATTAAATTTACTCGTTAATCAATAAAAAATATTGTGAATCTATTAAACCTGTTAAAGAAGTATTAGATCCGGTTCGAGATGTAATGTCCAATGAATTACTGGGAGATGCAGTTTCAAACATTTCCAATTTTCTACGACATTGTTGTAATTCTCGTGTCATCTCCTTTATGGAAATTTGATGTCTTCTTTTCAATACTGCATTTTCACCTTGACTGTCTTCCAATTTCTGAGCAATGTCTTGCCCTCGCTGAGTTTGTTCAGCAACATGCTTAGCCAATATCTCACACTCCTCTCTTCGTTTCTTTCGTTCTTGCATCAAATCTTCTTCCAAAACTTTGATTTTATTAGTCAATTCATTAATACAGTCATGTAACGGACCGTGTTCGGATTCGAGATCATTCGCCTTTGTTTGAATCGCAATAAACTCGGATTGAAGACGTACATTTTTGTCTGTCAATTTTTGCGTAAAATCTAACATATCCGCTTCCTTTTGACGACATGCTTGCATGTCAAATCGCAATTCCTCGTTAACCGATCGTAATTGCAATATTTGAGCTTCAGCCGATACTATGCACTCTTCTTTACTGTGTACAAATAAATAGCTTGTAATTAAAGTATCATCCAATAACATTAGAATTTCATTTAATGTCGCAAATTTCAGAGTTATAATAATACAAAACTCAAGTAAATTCGTCAAAAGAAAACATTTTTTGTAAATGGGAGATGTTTGGATAAAATTAAGGCCTAAACATTCTAAACATCATAATTTTTACCATATTTTTTACATATATGGCATGCAGAGTGATATATTTTAGGTTTATATTTTTTTTGTATTATACTTAAAGTAATGACACATATACACACACATTATGTAATATTATATTCTTGTAATATACTTACTGTTGCAATTGAAGTTTTAATGCTTCTAACTGAGAAACTTTGTTTAATAATTCAGTGATTTGTTCCTGACGTTGATTTGCAACAATCTTCAAATCACTTAAATTATTTTCAGTGTTCGATCGAGTTTTCTCAGACTCTTGAACTTTTAGGCTGAGTCTATTATTTTCTTCGATTAAATTTTGTTGTCTAGATTTTAATGTTTCTAATTCCTTCTGTAATTGAAGTCTTAGTGTTTCTTTATCTTCCGTAACATGTCTTTCTAAAATCAAACGCGCCTGATGCTCTTTTAATTGCTGATCCAATGTCACAGCTTTATTCTCCTCAGATTGCTGAAATTTCCGAAATGATTCTTGCGTTTCACGGCGTATCTGTTCGCATTCTTCTTTCATATCACTTATTTTCATCTGCAATATATAAATAATATATTAGAATATATAATGAATATTGAGAATATATTATATATTATATTACATATTATATTATTGAGATTAAACATATTTGCAATCAATTTTAGAAAATAATTAAAAAATTGCAAAATTTTGTTTGCGAAATCTCTCTTAGAGAAATTTATCATTATACAAAGTATAAAGTCAATTGATTTGATAAATTTTTCAAATTAAAAGTATTTTTTTATATGTAGGTTTCTTTTTGCTTATCAAAGCTCAATTATTATTAATTTAATACAGCGGTAATAATACAGATAATAGTTTAGTATTTAGTATTTATGACTAAAATGAGACTTGACTTATTATTATACGCTCGCTCGTTTATTCAAAACATAATTTTTAAGCTGCTTTTTCTTACAACTTAAGATGTAAAAAAAAAATTGCACTGTATGATTACCAAAGCTTTATCTAATTTCTGTTGAGTATCCTTCTGTGAGTCCATTTCAGTTTTAAGTTTGTTTTGCGTCCACTTTAGTTTGATTTCATTCATTTTATTATCTTCTTTTAATCTCTCTATTTCCTTTTGAAGATCAGCAATCTCACGGCATTTTCCATCCATAATGTTACATATTCTTGTACGTTCACCCTGTGTTTGGCGTAACTTGTTTTGGAATAATTCTTGATCCTTTAGAAGTTCTTTAACTTTGCGTTCCGCGCAATCTATCGCTCTGTTATATACATTACAAATTAAACTTTACCAAACAATTGTATATATTTAATGTATAGATGTCGATCTATTATGGAAATTAATCAACTAGTCACTAAGCACTTATGACAAGTTCGATTTCCTCTCTTAAAATCTTTGTACGTACGACCGATAAAGTAACAATATTCAACAATATAAGAAATGCTTAGAAAACATTCCCTATTTTTAACTTATTTAAAATATATAAACTGCTCCTAACTGAGATTTCATAGGAGATTTCACTTTTCTCAATCATGTCTAAAAAATAATACAGATATCAAATAATAAAATGGTTTTTCTTATACATACCTTTGTGAATCTATCAACTGTTTCTCACTAGTTGCATATCTCATAACCATGTTTTCCTTCTCCTTATTAATTGCCATACACTCCTTCCTCAGAGCTTCTTGCATATCCAGTGATGTATTCAAATCGGCTCTTAATTTATTTATAGTTTTTTCCAAGTTCTCTATTTGTAAGATAAACGTATCTGTATTTGTCTGGGTTTCACAGAATGATTTGTTCAATTGATTCGACTTCTCTAAATGCTCAATTCTTTCTAGCAATTTTGCATTCTTGAGTTTTAAACTGGTATAATCTTCCAATAATGTAAGATATAATGGATGTTCTAATGAGTCTAATCTTAAAATATTTGACTCTATCAAATTACTAAGTTTAGATGAATCTTTTTCATGCATATCATTAAGCAATCTTTCTCTGTGCAGAAAATTACTTTCATTTTCATTTATTTCTGGCAATGATACATCTTGTGCTTGTTCACTGATAATATTGTAATCTAATCTGTCTACATCATTTTTTTGGAAAATATATTCTTTCTCGTTTGATACTTTATTCTTAGAACTATGTAATTGTCGTTCTGCATTTTCCAAATTATCGCATGTTTTATTCTCTTTTATACATGTGGATAGATTTACATCAATTTCACTATTTGTTATACTATTCAACTTATCTTTGTTCTTGTCGTGATTTGGTATTACCATACAATTTGTTATACGACTATTACTCGGATTCGTTGTTAAATCTGTGTCCAATCTAGTCTTTCCAATTATGTCTTTCAAAGAAGATTCGCTATTAGTATAAAATCCCATCATAGCATTGGTTTCAATGGATTTTGATATGTGATTGTATTTCATTGCCAAATGTTGCGGTAGTAGAGCTTTTTCCATAATGTTTGTCGATTTCTCTGTGATAAAGTTGAAAAAATTACGACTCTTATTTAAAAGTTGAACATTTGATTGCATTATAGTTATCGGATTTGTCAAGAGAGACATTTTAACAAGTTTACTGTCATCAGCTAATGTTGGTCGAGGTGTCAAACTATTTTGCACATGGGCATTTAGTGTCAAAGTTGAAATTGACCCATTTTCCTTACATAGATCTTCTTTCTCATCTTGATTTTTCTCATTTAAAGTTTCATTATTATTTATCTGTGATTGTAAGTCTATTATTTCTTTGCAAGATTGTTCTGTTTGAAATACATTAGTTTCTGCAGCAGCAGTCTGTTCTTTAAAATAATTTTTATCATGTTTGTCTTTTATTAAATTATTTTCAAACATATTAATAACTTCTTCATTCATAGAACATTGCAAAGTAGATGAAAGATTTTTTGCTTTGCTCGATCGATTAAATAGTATCTCTTCTTCGTCCATACATGCTCCTGCTATATTTCTATATGCACATACATCATTTTCAGATTTGTGAACTTTATTTTTGACTAGAAATAGATCTAAAGATGATACTGGTATTAAGGATAAAGAAACACTCATATTATTGGAAAATGAGTCATGAAGAGAACCATTGTTGTATAAAAGGCGGTTCTCACTGTTAGATAAGTGATATGTTTGAAGTTTTATATTAGGAATGTTGGTAATAGATTTGTTGATATTAAACCTAGTCAATAAATCAATGTTGTCTGTCATCAGATAATCCTGTTTTAGTTTTCCATCATTTTTTCTTGATAATGCTGAGTCGCTTTTGCTTCTGAATATATTATTTCTACAATGATTATTTTGAATTTGCAAGACACCATTCTGCATCATTGTTCCTGGTTGCATACAAAAATAATTATTGTGATCAATATGTCTCTTAAACTCAAGTACAAATTTTGATATTAATAAATTCCACAATATTAAATGTATTACTGCAGCATCTCTAAAAAAACTATTTGACATGAACAAAGTTAATTTTCTTTTGAGTTAAAAGTAACATCAAAAAGAGTAGAAAAGCAACATTAATTTTATATATATCTATTTTACATTATGTCATTTTATTATGTATAAATATTTTTTTACTATATGTTAATAAATATTACAACTGAAGTAAATGTGTGAGTGAGTGGGTTTTAATCTATAACTCTCTGTACAACTTATATATGTACAAAACATACACACACACACTCACACACACATTCTAGTAAATATACTGGAATAAATATGTTTCTAGACTGAATTTATACCTTCGGTTAATCGAACATCTTGCTTTGAAATAAAATTAGCACCGTCACATTTTTCGGTAAAATTCGTTTCGTCATCAAGAAACTCTGATTTTTCGCTCATCCCAATTGAAATATCTAATCAGTATATAAAACTGATTTTAACTCATTATTTTACACAATTTGCAAGTGTAAATCAATAGTATCGAAGACATTTATTCATTTCTGATATCATAAAAAACAGGTTGCGGCATTCAAAGTTTCCTATAAAATTGAAAAAGTGACCTATAAATAAAGGATTGATTATAAATTATATCTGCGCGCAGCTGTCAATGATTGAAAACTACAATCAGTAGTATATAACCATAGTATAAATATACTATAGTTAGGGAGATGAGAGAGCATATAAATGTATGCATAGATATATAAACTACATAGATGGGCCCATAGACATAGTATATCTAGACCGAGTGTTGAGGAGTGGGGGCCGATGCCCACGTAGAAAAGGACATACTCTGTTTCGTGTCCCTTGCGTTCTCTCTCGCTCGCACAGAGCATAGCGCTCTCTTTCGTCATGCTACGTGCGAGCGAGAGAGAACGCAAGGGGCACGAAACAGAGTATGTCCTTTTCTACGTGGGCATCGGCCCCCACTCCTTAAATAAAGGCAAACGCTCGGTCTAGATATACTATGTCTATGGATGGGCCTATTCTATAATGATTGGATAATTTGCAGTAAAGCCCGTATCAGACTATGCATTGAAAATTGAAGATTGAAGATTAAAGTTTGGAATCTGACTAATCAGAATAAAAGGGATTAAAATTTCTTTATCTTGATTGGTCAAATTTCAATCTTGAATCTTGAATCTCAATCTTCAATGCGTAGTCTGATACGGGCTTAAGGGGTACTAACAATTTTGATATGTACCAATCACGTATATAGTCAAACCGAACTTACTCGAAAGAAACCGAAAAATATTGCCACGATTTCTATAATATATAGAATATATATATTTTATATTATATAGAAGCTGTGAATACTGCACTCTAATCCCACTCTATTAGCGTTTTCGAATGTAGCAGGGTTAATCGCTCTCAGAGCGATTAATGACGTCAATGCATCGTGTCTGCCAATAAAAGGCTTGAATTCATAGTAAAATATAATGATTAATTGAACCGGATTGGGTTAACCCCTTCATTCGAAAACGCTATATTTTTAAACCTTTCCTTGTCCATATCGCCAACTAATAGCATTTTTGAATAAACGGGTTAATTCAACGGATCAATTAATCACTATATTTTACTATGAATTCAAGCCTTTTATTGGCAGAGACGTACATTTACATGCTAAAAAACTTCTTCAAATTAAAGGGATTCTCTTTAATATATAAATATATATATGCACTCAACTATATTTCCGAGTTAAGAGCATTCTTAAAAAAAAAAAATAAATAAAATAAAAAAACTTGTAATCAAAATACGTCGCTATATATTCGCTGTTCATTTAGCAAGATTAGAAAACGCTTTTTTTTTCTTTTACTCTCTCTCTCTTGTATTATCAGATATGCAGTTCATATTCCATATTTATAGATTTATACGTCTTATATATGCTTACAAAGCATCAGTGCATTATACTATATATATATTATCTAATATCGAATTGCGTTGTTGACACTGTGACGAGTTTGAAATATTAAATAAACAGTCCATTTACAAATTAATATTATGAATTTACACTCGAAAATATTTTATGGAATAAGACAGAGGTATTCATACATATATTGTTTTTATTATCTAAAAACTATTGTATCTATTAATTAACTGAATAGTATTATTTTTAATACATTAAATTATATATGTAGATTATGTGTAGATAGATTTTTAAAATCTTTAAATTATCTTTTGGTTAACTCATTTCAGATCGCAGATACCATTATTACAAATGGTTGTAAGAAATTATGCTAATATGTGCCAACAATATTCTGCAGAAAAGAAATATAAATTTTCTAAAAACACGCAAAATTCTGTTACTTCATATGCAACATATGTTGTTGTTGCTGTATCAGTTTTAGGTATATCCTACTATGCTTTTAAATATAAAAAAAATGTTTATACTTTTAATGCAACACAAAATATACAATGTGGTCAATTACGAAAGGATATGAAGGTCTACACTTTGGAAGAAGTAGGAAAACATGATAATAAAGAGAATCGTATTTGGGTTACCTTTGGACAAGGAGTATATGATATAACAGAATTTGTAGACAAACATCCAGGTGGTCCCTCAAAAATTTTGATGGCAGCAGGAGGTTCAATTGATCCTTTTTGGTCAATTTTTGCCAATCACAATACACCTGAAATATACTCATTGTTAGAATCTATGAGAATAGGAAATATATCAAAAGAGGATGCTACATCTAATAAGAACGATTTGTATGATCCATATGCAAATGAACCAACTAGGCATAAAGCCTTAATAATCAATGGTCATAAACCTTTCTGTGCAGAACCACCGTCTTCAATGTTAGTTGAGAGTTTTCTTACACCAGTGTAAGTTTTATATATATTATTCAAGTTGTTTTTCTCTCTACTATACATGCTTTGCACATACTTTTAACTATATTACATTGATGTTGCTTCTTTTTTCTTCGCATAGTGATCTCTTTTATATTAGAAATCACCTACCAGTACCCCAAATAGATTTAAAAGATTACAAACTAGAATTAGCAATAGAGGAAAAAATCAAAAAGACACTTGATTTTGAGGCAATAAAGAAGTATGACAAGCACACAATAACAGCAGCTATCATGTGCGGTGGAAATAGGCGTTCAGAAATGTCAAAGGTATATGCTATACAAAAATCAAAAATCACTGTTCTGAGTAGTAACAATATTTATGTAGCACTTTATTTATAGGTAAAGAAATTGAAAGGGATTAATTGGAATGTAGGTGCAGTTGGAAATGCCACATGGACTGGCGCACGATTATATGATGTATTAAAAGATTTGGGAATCAATGAAGATGAATTTGATCATGTTCAGGTATCTTCTTTATGTAATCGAAAGTAGCCCAATTTTTATAGAAATGTTGTTATTAAACTCTGCATATTGATGCTATTCTTCTGATTCCTCTTGTTAAAATATTTGCACCTATTTGATAAAGTCTAAATTAATTTTGTTAGCATATATTATATATATATGGATATATATACTTATAAATAATATATAATTTACATTAAAAAGATGCTTTCCGAAAACATTAATATTTTCTCATCAGTTTGAAGGATATGATTTAGATCCATCCGGTATGCCATATGGTACAAGTATTCCTATCGACAAAGCTATGGATCCAAGAGGAGACGTGATTTTAGCTTATGAAATGAATGGTAAACCATTAAGCAGAGATCACGGATTCCCGATTAGAATAATCGTTCCTGGTTTTGTGGGGGCGAGAAACGTGAAATGGCTTAGTATGGATAATTTTAAGACTCTAATATTGATTATGTATAACTATTGAATTCATGTGCTTATGTCTCAAAATATTTGATAGATAAAATTTGCGTTTCAAAGCAAGAAAGTGAATCGCAGTGGCAACAGGGCGATTATAAAGGATTCTCTCCGAGTACAAATTGGGACAATGTAGACTTCAGTAAATCGCCTGCGATACAAGAAATGCCCGTAATATCGGCAATATGCGATCCACAAAATTCAGATGTAGTTGAAGTAAAAAAAGGAAAAATAGAAGTAAAAGGTAAAAAAAATGAAAGTTAGGTAATCACAATTGTCTGATCTGTTACAAAAATAATGATTAAGATGTAATGAATATTAAATTAAATTTGAATCATGAAATATAAAAAAGATTATATATGATACTCAAAATATATTTTGTATATGTTATAGTCATACTTAGGTTTGTTGTATTGACAAGATTTAAACCTATAGTTATTTTTACATAAATGCTTATAAAATATAATAAATTTCATCAGGTTATGCATGGTCTGGTGGTGGTCGGAAAATAATTCGTGTTGATGTAACAAATGATAAAGGTAAGAAAAAAAAAAGAAATAAAAGCTTATAGCAAATTATCCTTATCATTTTCTTCATTTTAATGATTTTCTATTATTAAAATTTTTATATTGTTTAATATAAAGGGAAGACTTGGCATACAGCAGATTTGATAGAAGATCTTCAGGCAAAGCAAGGTCGATACTGGAGTTGGTCATTATGGAGAGTGGAATTACCTGTTGGTAAGAATATTAATGAAATTGAAATCTGGGCAAAAGCAGTTGACTCAGCGTATAATGTTCAACCAGAAAGCTTTGATAATATTTATAACATTCGAGGATTGCTTTGCAATGCATATCAGAGAATTAAAATTAAATTAAAACAATAAACCAATTGGTTATTTTTCTATCGACTTTTAATAAATAATTTATTCTGAGTTTGTATCTTCTGAATTAATCAAGTGTTTGGCAGTTATAATTATACTATATTTTATATTGACTAAAAATAAATCATTTTAGGTTAATTATAATTAGAAAAATATCACTGAATTGGTATTGATATGAAAAAATTAAAATTAAGTAAATTTTTTCAACTCAAATCTTTCTTTTCACTGATAGTAATAGTTTTTGTATTTATAACTTTTTTTTTTTAAAGGGAGGACACTCGATCGATTGTTCTAAAAAATGTGTATATGTTTACAAGTATAAAATATAGAATATTTTACATTAAATAAAACTAAAATAAAATAAAAATATGTATATTTTATTCTTATAAATTTAAATATATTTAGAAAAAAATCCTAAATGAATATTATTTAGATTTTATGATTTGAATACTCGTTACTCTTCTTGTCATCAAATAGATTTTTTTCCGGATAACGGGAGAAATAAAATTAAGTTACTGTAATGAGATTGCTTAAATAATTATGCACAAATATAGAATTTATTTAAACCAAATTTCTGACAGAACATGTATTTTAAACTTTACTGATTAGACTTGCCATAGACTATGCAATGCATAGACTCTCTGCTGAATATTCTAATCTATGCTAAACGGTTTGAATCTTTGCTAAGTAAAGTTTGAGTCTCGGCTAAGTGGGGTTCGATTCTTCGCTAAATAGGGTTCGAGTCTTTGCTAGACAGGATTCGACACCCTAAAGTTTGAGGTTAATTCAAGCAGGTTGCATTTTGGCTGATACAAGATACAAGCGTGTTCTAACCTTGAAATATTTTTTTAACTGAATAATTTTTGATATAAACGATTTTCTTGGTTAAATTCTCATTATTCGATATACGATATTTTAATTATTATAATTATTAAATTATTAAATTTTAAGAAATTGGTAAGATTTATTATATATCGAATAATCTCTCTCTTTCTCTCTCTCTCTCTCTCTCTCTCTCGCTATTCTATAACTTTACATTAGTATGAATTATAAATTTTAAAAAGATATATATTAATAGTTCGAGTTTATATTATGCACCGAGATTTTTTAGATTTTAATAAATAATTATATAAAAAAAAATTTTTGTTAACTATAACAAAAAAAGTTAGAGAAATGCAGATTGATGTGATATTTTTTCTAACATTTTTTAAAAAGTAATTTTTAAAAAAATTTAAGGAACGCGTTGAGATTATTGTGTGTACCTATATTATATGAAAAAATTTTTCTTAAATATTACATATGTTTCTAGATTTTATTAAATATGAACAGTAAATAATAATTTGCTATTCCAATGGCTATGAGAAAAAGAAGTGGCTCTGGTGCCAAACGTCAACATAAATGCAAGTTAGTACCAATCTACGAGAGTTTCTTCAAAGGTGAAGATTTAACCCTAGCTCATCCAAATTTTTGGAATGAACTGTTTCTTATTAAACCTATGGTATGTATTTTTTTAAATCTTATATACATTTTTTTAAGCAGTGATGTTAATAATTGTAACAAGTAATCTGTTTACTTATATTGTGTACTTTGTTACCATTTTTGAATTTTGTGGGCTTTAATTATCGAAGCTTAATTGCTATTGTTTATGCATGAATACTTACAACTTACAACTAATATGGCTTCCTAAATAAATGACATATTTTTATATAGAAGTACAGATTATGAATTTAAATTTATATATTTTTGAGATATAAATAATTCTTTTAATATAGTAAATTTTGTTATTGATAAATATTATTTCTTGGAAAATATACATAAATAAAGATGAATATAATATTGTAGGTACCTCATATCGAGAATGAAATTTTGCATATGACATCGGAACAATTAAATGCTAGCAAAGAAAATTTGAACGCATTAGTATGCCATTGTGTCGATACTTTAGTTGATGAACATCCATTTAGGATAGTATATGCACTGCAAACTTTAGCAGCAGTTATCCAATCCATGTACAAAAAAGCTAACCAAGGAGACTATGGATTTAATTTAATAGATATTCTAGTAGGCTTTGACTCTGCAGAGCAGAGGATGACAACATTAATGCAACATTGTAATAATTTTTTGACAGGTATGAGAAAGATATATATAAATGATTTAATAATTCTAAATATTTATATATTTCACATTTTAATTAGAAAAAAAAGATTAGATAGTAAAACAATGAGAGAAAAATTTGATTTTTTAGGTGAATATCCTGATAGCTTAAAAGCTTTGTGCCTAAAATTATTGTTAATAATAATTACTGGTATGGACAATATCAGCCAAAATACCTTATTGGAATATGTGATGCTAAACAGTGTTTTTGAATCACTAATTCAAGTATGTTAGAATTATTTATAAGCCACACACATTATTTTTCTAGATGTATATAAAATTTGTATAAATAGAATATTTTCATTAGTTCTAATGTGATATTTATTTAATGTCATCATGCAGTTATTGAGAGATACAGCTACTAGGAATCGCCATGGTCATGATGTGGTTTTATTATTAACACTTCTAGTCAACTACAGAAAATATGAAAGTGCAAATCCGTATATTGTTAAATTGTCAATTTTGGATGATGAGTTAGCCCTCAATGGATACGGGCAAGCTATATCAAGTTCATTAACGGAGTTTTGTCGACAATTCGCTCAACAAAGAGCAGGTATTGCAAGAGATATAATAGTGTAATCTTTCTTTTAATTAGAAATCCTTTTCATCAATTTTTCGCGAAACTGTATAATTTAAATTTAATATATGATATCTTAGAAGAGAGAAGACTAGATGACTTCTCTACAGGATATTTTCTATATTGATATAATACAATATGTAAATGTTTTTCAATACAATAATCAATATATTTCCAGAAATACAAGCTTCTTGGTTATCCTCTTTGACTAGTATAGTTGGTAGCATGTTTGTTGGAGAAGAGGAAGCGAAAACGCAACAAGTTCGCGCGAATAATGCTTTACTTTTAGCTTTGTACGAAGCTACACACTTAAATCGTAATTTTGTGACTACTCTGGCCTATACGCAAAGCGATACCAGCGCACCTCCGTCGCCGAATAATACTTTGGGTCCGAATGCGGTAGCTCCTGGCGCTTCACCACCTGATGTAACGTCTCAACCGTTCAATTTATTAGCAACTTTTCTGCAGTACTGGTGAGGAAATTAAAAGATAATAAGCACATTAAATATATACACGTATTTATACATATATATATATATATATTCATGTACTCATATAAACATACATTTAATGTATTACAGTTCAATAGTTATGCAAGTTATTAGAACAGAGGCTATAATGAATAATGTGAAATTATGTTTCTTGATACTAAGCTGTATCGCGGAGGATCAATACGCGAACAGTTTGATGCATGATGCGAACCTGGCGTTCAGAGTTCAGTTACATAGAGTACCCATGCATCATAGAAAATTACAAGATAAAGCAGCACCTGCTCAACCACTTGCAGCCACGTTACTCGGTATATTCTAGTATATGTTTCAAAAGTCGCGTGTGTTCTAGAAATACCATAAAATAGGAACCAAAAAAAAGGGCTGTTGCCTTAATAACATAAAACGTTCTAATTGCATCTAACTAATAAAATATATTGTGTGAATATAAATTACTTAGACTTTATTTTAGATGAATTAAATAAAATGCTCCCACTTTTGTTTTCCATTATAACACATACTTGTAAAGATGTATATTGCGTATTTTATTATTATTTTTTAATTATAGATCTGCTCGTTGAATTTATAACATCGCATATGATGAAGAAATTTCCACTTGAATTATATCATCATTGTATCGGCGTTCTACAAAGACTGCTATGTTACCAAAAAAGATGTCGTGTCAGACTTGGTTATCAGTGGCGAGATCTTTGGACTGCATTAATCAATTTGTTGAAATTTTTAACAACTCATGAGAGCCATCTCATTAAGAAAATGAACATATTTCCTTTAGCTATTCAGGTAATGAGATAGAGAATTGAAAAATTTATATCAAGATATGATTGAATAAGATAATATTTTTGTTACTCTTCAAAACAGGTGGTAAATATTTTAAATTTTTTCATTACATACGCTGATACATTCCTGTCATCACCCAATAGTTATGATGAATTATTTTATGAAATTATTCGTATGAGGCTTATTTTTACCAATTTAAATGCTATGGGTAAGTGACTGATGAGCATAAAAATCTTTGTAGATTACCAATAAAAAAATATGATATTTTATAATGAGATATGGAAATATTTTAGCACTGAGATATTCGACTAGTGAATCGTACGAGTACAAAGAACATGCGCTTAAATTAACAAATTCTCTTGTGAATGTGAGAGATATAGTAAATCATTTTCCTCCAAAGATAGCTGCATGGCTAGCGAAAGAGAGCTTGTCGACACCGACGGAACAACAAATTCTAGCTATCATAATACAGAATTATGACAGTCTTGCTTTAAAACTGCAAGATAATCTGGATCAGTATGAGAGATACTCGGAAAAGCCTAATCATACTGCATTTTTTGAGGAAATGGTAAATAATATAAATAAGATGTATAAAAAACTATTACATGTATAAAATGTAGTTTATGTGTTTTATGCTATATGAACCTTATGTTGTCTTTTACATTACAAGAAGTTTACATTGCGCATGCGCGCCGCGCGCACACACGTATATTTAATTAATATTTTAATTCATATTAATATTATTATCTCTGAAAATTGGACCAATAAAATTTTTACATGCGCATAGTTATATCCACTGGAAGGTAATATATGAGTAACATTCTAAACATTATTTTCAGGTAACTGGAGTGATAGTAGATACACGGGCTTCGATAGATCTTAATACTTTAGATACGCAAACTATACTAGAAGAACTTTCAAATATTTCATAATGTAAGAATATCTATATTGCAATATATATTTTCAACATTGTGGCTATATTACTGTTATTATAATACATCCTTATATCATATATCCCAAACCAGTTTCTGTCCTAAATTATTTAAAGTTCTTGATCTTTCTGATATCATGACATCAGAAGCGAGAAATTTTTTGAAATATTCATGTGCATAAAAAAAATTCATATGAATTTAACTTTAATTATTATCGTTTACAAAATTGAAATTAACAATCTGTATATTAGTATGCATATATCAATATTTAAATGTATCGATAAATTTCCTCCTTTCCAATGATCCATACACCCTACTAAAAATCAGCTTATTAAAAATTTAGTATAATAGAACGTTCGTACTAGAACATGTATTATACATGATAAAAAACCAATATTATTTACAAAGCTATATATATAAACACATAATTATTGTATATATTTATCTTAAATATATATTCAATATATATAAAAGAGATTTAGATAATATACAATGTGCGCACACGTTAAAATTTCATTTTTATTTTTTAAATGTATACTATACATATCTTTCTTTAGATGCCTAATTTTTTAAATTTATATTGTCAAAATAATGACTTATCTGTTCCAATGGTAACTCATTATAAACCGAATTGTTTACGTCATAAACTTCGAATAAAGGTATCGGTCGAGTTGAAGCTTTGCCAATAATAATTACGTAAGGATAGCCTAATGCACGTGCAAATATAAGCCGTTTACCAATCGTGAATTGTGTACGATCATCCAATATTGCATCGATATCGCGTTTGCAAAGAATTTCAAACAGTCGCTCAACATAATTAGATGCATTTTCTTCTTTACTACCAGCCTGTGGACAACAATTTGATATATAATAAAGCATGATCTTTAATGGAAAGGAAAAACTGTATTTATCATTATTACCTTTGGTGGTATAATGCATACTGTATATGGTGCTAATTTCACTGGCCACCTTATCTCATTAATTGTCGATAACAATTCAACAGTTAACATAAGAATACGACTTAATCCTAGACCAAAACAACCCATTATCATAGGTTTCAATTCATTTTGCTCCATATACATTGCTTTTAATGGTTGTGAATACTTCGTATTTAATAAAAATGTGTGCCCTATCTGCAATTATCATTTATGCAATGTGCATATTTGTTTCTTTGTAATATTTGCTTACTTATATTTGTGTTTTCTATTTACATCAATTAAGCAAATCAGAAGTACATATATATAAATTTTCTCAGCAATCTCTACATTACCTCGGCAGTAGTATGTTGCTGTAATTCGTTTTCACACTTTGGACAATTTATTGTTTTAGAAATAATTTGATTAATAGAAAAATGACATGAAGGGCACTGAAGTATGATATCTTCGCCGATATTAGATATATAATGATATTCGTGTGATACTAAGCCCCCGATTGTTCCCATATCACCTATGACTTTTAATAATTATGATTAAATAATTTTTCGCAGTTCTTTTTAATTTTATATAGATTATGTAAATCCTATAAATTCCAGTATAAAATTAGAAAAATGTTGTATACCTTTCTCGTATTTTATACCAATCTGATTAAAAATATTATTATAAGACTCGCAAACTAGATCATATGTATATTGTGCATTATCCAAATTAGTATCAAATGTATACAAGTCCTTCATAATAAATTCTCTGCTCCGTAGAAAACCAAGCCGTGGTTTCATTTCGTCTCGCCATTTGCTAGAAATTTGATATAACCTCAAGGGTAATGATTTAGTTGAAAAATGTCCTGCTGATGATATTAAGTCACAGATAGCTTCTTCATATGTCTATAATAACATAGGAATACTCGAAGGTATACATTTTATATGAATAAAATGACATCATTTAATCTATATATTTATCTAGTAATCTATATATATTATCTAAATATAAAAGAAAGCTCTGCTAGGTAATAAATATATTACATTAGTGCAAAAGACTTATCATATTAGTCAAATACATCTAAAAAAAACTACACATAATTTTAAAATATATAATTAAAATAATTATTATTAATAATTAATTAGTTAATAATTAGTTACCACTGTGTAATTATTTTGGAGTGTATAGAAAAATGATATATCTTTTGCACCAATCAAACAATAACTTGTTTGATATATTCAGTTTTCTCAGTTTTTTGTAAAAGCTTTATTTTTTCTTCAAAATAACTATAATTGCAAATGTTAAGATTAAAAAATTTATGTTTTATTCAATTATAAACTATATATGAACATAACTGTGATAATAATAATACGGCATATTTTCCTTTAAGTAACTTTTAATCAAACAAAAATATGATGTAGATAATATATTTCTTACTTACTGGACTTAATATATATTCTTTCTCATGCCTATCTTTAACTGTAAATAATTCGGCTTTGTTAGAGTCATATCTGTTAGTTTTTTTCCATAGTGAAGTAGAAGTTAATGCTGGAAGCAATATTTTTTCCGCACCAAGATTTGTCATTTCTTTATCCACAAGATTTGTAAGCTTATTCAAGACCCGCATTCCCAATGGCAACAGAGCATACATGCCAATGCTAACTGGTTTAATAATTCCATAATTAATCATTAACTGAAATTATAATTAAATTTTCAAAAAAAAAAAACAAAAACGATTAAAAAATGCAATAAAGGCTTCGAATCAAAAAAATTAATCGATTTTAATAAAATACACTACAATAAAAGAAATATTTGGAATTAATTTGTTCAAAGAAATCGTCAGTTTTTATTTACAATTTTTAATAGATTGCCATTATATCGAATAAATAGTAAATTACATTTGCAATATACATATTTTATATAAAAAAAACTCAAAAATTGATCTAAATGAATCTTTAAGAGATTTTTTTTTCTTTTTAACTGATATTTAAAATTGGAAAAAGAGGACATACCTTATGACTTTGAGATATTTCTGTTTTGTCTCCAATATCGGATAATCCAGTTGTCATAGGTTGAAATATTTTGGACATTCTAGATAAATTAATCATTGTTTTACCTGCCATTCTAGAAAATATTTATCGATTGTTATCGATGTTATACAACATATATACATTGATTGATAAACGTGAATGTTGCCGGCAGTAATTTCCGAATTTGCGAATATAACCAATATAACTCCGAAATTCTTCAGTCATAGATAATGGAAAACGTTGAAGAAGTTCTCTACAAACAAACACACACATCTATTAAGCCCGGTCTACAATGAGTCGTTAGTCGTAAGCAAATTGACCAACCACAGTCTATTATTCCAAGATTATTCTAGGAATAATCGACTGTAGTTGGTCAATTTGCTTGCGACTAACGACTAACGACTCATTGTAGACCGGGCATTATACTCTGTATATGCGCATACGTACATACATACATTCCGTTTGCGACAATCGCTGCAATCGCATTGTATCAATCAGTCTGTTTAGTACGGTCAGAGTTTAGAGTGTCATTCGTGCCAGTGACCGGTGTGTGGATTTCTGTCGCGGATGCGCTCGCCTTCTTGTCCTCTCGTTGTACTGGCGCCTTCTTGCCGTCATCGCCGCGATACTTGTAAAATCCGTGCATCGTTAGAAGCATCACAATGTCAGGACACGAGCCAATGTTCATAGCTACGGACAGCATCGATGGTATCTGGCCCTTCCTACAGAGTGTGAGTCTGAGTGGTCTTTTTATTATTATTATTATTATTATTATTATTATTATTATTATGCCACTTTATCGTAGCACTTTCAATTATCGGCCACATCTCGTCTCACGTCTCACGATGACAGCACATTTTTCTACTTTTTACTGATTAAATTAACAATTAATCTTCGATGATATGCACATATATGCACGCATGAGAACAGAAATGCCTTAATACATGAAAATAAACACATGTCAAAATATATATGAGAAATAATTATATGTTTGGATATGTGTATGTCTCGTTCTCTCTACTTGCTCAAGCATATCATTTGCATCAAAGATGACAACGTTGATGTTAACGTCTATTACCGGAAGTCTTGTGCTAGAATTAAAGGTTTAATAAAAAAGGAAGCACGCAATCTCTCGTATTAAATAAATTAATTTTCATTTTCATTTCGCGATCGTATTCCAAAGTTTAGCGCCAAGTACCACTGGACAATATATATCACATAATTTTACTTTTCTGAAACAAAAATTTCGATTAGTTTTATATCGTGATATTCAACGACAAGCATGTAACGCTAATTTATTCTCTTTTTAATTATATCATACATTTTTTTCTTCTTATTATAATTGGGGATTTATAGTTTAAAGAGATATATATTATTAACTCTTTATTCACATTATTGTTATATTACACTTTTTGCATGTAAAATAAAAAATACACATTTGGAATTTTTAAAGAAAAAGAGAAAGTATATAAGAGAAAGAAAGAGAGAGAAAATTACAAGAAGATGGAATGTTTAAAAAGAGCAAATACATTGCATTTTTTACAGTTAAAATAAAATCGACGAATTATTTGGGCTTTGGAAAAAGGAAAAACAAAGAAATTAAATGCGATTAAAACGAAGGATAGAGCTTCTATCTAGATCGTAACAATCTAAATCAATTATCTAAAAGAAAAAGACCATCAAACATTGTAAAACGTTGCACTATAATGCAACTCTCGCGTTTAATTCTAAATTTCTAACCGGCGATCTCGTTCATTGATGCACGCTGCACTTTTCATTCCGCAGCCGGTTGCTCGTTTTACGAATGTACGTTGTGTCAAATTAAATTGACGACAATTGCAGTCTGCGCTGTCTTATCTTATCATCGGTGTTGCGTGTATAACAGGACGATTAAAATGTAACATGAGCGAAAATAAAATATCAATTCTGTCTGATTCTGTATCGTTATATATATATAAATATATATGTATATATAAGAATATATAAAAAAATCATTCGCTGATCGAAATCGCCGATTACATATATTATAGTACTCTATTTTCGGCATGCTCGCCTTCGTTCTCAAGGACGCATTGTGCCGAGATACGAGTGTTCTCATGAAAACATCGCGTCCCCTTCCTTCACCTTTCCAGGCGATTTAATTTATGTCTTCCAGAAATTATTTCGGGATATTTAAACAGTTATCTTGGTACGCTTTCGAATTTTACATCTTGTAGCTAGAAATATACTCCTTTTGTTCTTCATTCAAAAGCAATTGCAAAAAATATTCTAATAAATAAGATAATATAGTTGTGAAAATTAAATTTCTCTTTCAGACGTTTAGAAAAATTGGTTCTTTTTTTTCTATTAGTTTTAATATCAATTTGTTTTTTTCCAGAGAGCAAGATTGATATAAATATATTTTGTATAAACATATTGTTGCAGATTGATTGGAGAGATCCATGGCTTGCTGTGTTAATTACTTTTCACATAGTCATCACAATGACTGCATTAATGACAAGGAATCATGCGAATTTTCAGATAATTTTGTTTCTTATACTATGTAAGAGTTTATTTGCTATAGTTACTGCAATTTCATCTGTTTCTGAAACATTATTATAAAGTTATCTCTGTTTCAGTACTTTTGGTTTATTTCTCAGAAAGTATTAATGAGGTTGCAGCAACAAATTGGATGTATGTATCAATTTCAATTGTAGCATGTCACACGCAACATAAAGCAATTCATTCTTTCAGATTTATACTAAATTTTGATTTAATAATTTCTTCAACGATTTTTACAGGGTATTCTCTAGACAGCAATACTTTGATTCCAAAGGTTTATTTATATCTGTCGTCTTCTCTGTACCTATTTTAATTAATTGTATGATTATGGTGGTAAGTACACATAATATTAGCAATATTATATTTAATAGCTTCAAGACTGACTAACTTTGTCAATATGCCTTTTGACATTTAGCTACATGTCTGACTATTGTAAACAATTTTTTAGGCCAGTTGGCTTTATCAATCCAGTCAATTAATGACAAGCCTAAGACGTGCCCAGTTACGACAGCAGGCAAAAAATCGTCAGTCAGACGAAGCAGCGAATGGCAAACTGACTACGCGACCGAAACACGAATGAAAACATCACACATCTAGTCATAAACGTGGTAGAATAAGAGAAAGTGCAGGGCACATGTTTAATTTAATTTAAGGACAAAATGCAGATTATATATCTACATCGACTTACAGCTAGATAGGTCTCACAGAGTGCTGTGTATATTTGGCTATTGTCAATTCAATGATCGCTCCGATCTCAATCGCGAAACGTTAATTAATCTGAGGAAGAAAAAAAATATAAATATATCTGTGCAATCACAGAATGATAACACACATCGGAGTTGCCTAGTCAAACTTTCTGTTAAAATGTATCTCATTGTGCCGTATTACAACAATTTTACGAAATTAAACCATCTGATGCGGGAAACAAAGTTAGAGAGAAAGTCAGCATATAAAAAACAATAACTACAGATAAGCATGCATGATAATGCGACAAAACATGCTGCTATCTTAACCAACATTCCGGTAGTTTTTTTTTGTTGTTTTGATATTAAAGTACGGATTGCATCTTAATTAAATCAAAGTGTTCTTAATGTGTAATTAATGTACTTATTACGTAACATATAGTGCAGATACATCATTACACTTTTACCATAATAACTCCGCTGTAAAGAGATAACACATAATTAAAGGCCCTAGTATATAAATAAAATGTATGTACGTATGTGTGTGTGAGAGTGTGAATGAGTATATGAATTCTGCGAATACAAATAGCCTTTTGAATCATGCTTTTGAAAAACAGACAGGATGTCCAAAGAGTATTATGTATTGCCTGAATTGTATATTGATGTAAATTAAAATGCATTAACTTGCCGCTTTTATATTTAATACATGTTTCACCGTTTTAAGATAATAAAATATTTCTTTACATACAACCATATGCTGCATCGTATTTTTTGTTCTTCCTCTTCCGCGATGCGCATGTTGACTCAATAAATTGCAAACCTCATAATTATTCATATTTGTATAATATTTTAATTTATATAGTTATTTAATACTTTTTGTTTTTCTATCAAATAAATAAAATAGAACTTTCAAAAAAAAAACTGGCATTAAAATATTGTTTTTTTTTACTTTTTCTTAGTAACTCTTGGAATCTGATACTCATTAAGAGAGTTTGTTATCTATTTGTTCTTGGAAAATAGATTTTTTCTATTTATGTAATATCAAATGCATTTAGAGAAAGCTTAAAAAAAGGAAAAATTGCTGCATTACAGATTTATATTATCGATATATAATATATAGCTCGGAACGGAACCAAGTAACTTGTTATCTACTGAAAAAATACTTCGTAGTTCACGTTTTACGGATAGAGGCGCTTCGCACACATGTAGTTGCACACGACATGCAGATATAGGTTATAGGTGTAATAATTGTGTATTTTTGCTAGAAAATATAGATCCAGAATCTATGTGTGATAATTATATATAAATAAGAATATTTGAGTACATATATGTAAAAATTGCCATCTTTTATTTAAACTGTTTTATATAATTGCCAATATTGGATATGCCGTTTCAACGATGCTATTCACTTTTGTCAATATCACGACCAGTCACGACAAATTTAATTGCACGGTTTATTTCGAAAAGTAATAGGATCAAGCAATGTTTGCCGAAGGAAAGCGATAAAAATGGAACTAATGTTGAGATTTTCAATTCGAATACTTCATCGGAATATACAAAAACCGATAATGGAAATTATACTTTAAAATCTAAGCATAACCTAAACGATAATGTAAACATAACACCGCCTTGTCATATTCAACAAACTATTACTAACTTGCCTAGTGAAGACTTTCTCGACGATCGTGATATAACGTTACCGGATCCTCTGGACACGTGCACCGAAGATATATCGGACATTGGTCCATATCTTACTCCGACTTTCACCTTTGCAAAGTATGCAAACAAATCTCGTACGATCCAAGAACTGGTGAAGCTTGGAGTCAATCTATATAAACTTGAATCAAAGGAGGGAATGTTGCAGTACATTCTTAATCTTGATTTTGAACAAGATGTGAAACCATATATAAGATTCCTGCACGATTGTGGTGTACCTGCTAATTGTTTGGGTGATTTTCTTACAAAGAATCCCAATATCTTCAAGGAAGACATAGATGACCTTCATACAAGAATAAGATATCTGAGGGCTCATAAGTTTAACATTAATGCGATAAAGACTATAATCTGCAAAAATCCCAACTGGTTGTTGTTTGATACAAAGAATATAGATGGAAGACTTGGCTATTTCCAAAGTAATTTCAAACTTAATGGTAATGAAGTAAGGATCTTGACAATTAAGGCATCCAAAGTAATAACGTATAATATGATACACTTAATGTCAAACACATTGACTATTAAAGAAGATATGGATTTTGATGAGGAACAGACGAAACAATTGCTTCTTACTCTACCTAAGATTTGGGTGAAAAGTAAGTGTATATTAATATAATTTCAGAATTCATAAATGTAAAATTTATCTAATCCATTTCTTAATTGTTATTTCAGACCGTAAAAGATTGTTTGCTGTATTTGAGTATGCTCATCACGAAATGCAATTGCAACATGATTTTCTTGTGAAAATGCCGCATATATTACTTTGTAGAAAAAATAGACTTCAACAGAGGCATTCATTCTTGGTGGAAATGAAAAAGGCACAGTATGATCCTTCTAAACCAATGTATGTTTCACCACGAGTCTTAGTCAGCGGTACAGACGCGGAGTTTTGCATGAACATCGCAAAGACATCTGTTGATGTTTACAATGCGTTTCTAAAAACAGTTTAACCCCAGTAGTGTTTTGATGTAAATAAATGTTAATGTATAAATGTGTAATGTATAATGTATAAATTTACACATCCCCAATTTATTTCTGATCATACATCATTTCTATTTTCATAACAATGTTTGATTTTCTTTTATATATTTTGTCCCTTTTTTATGTACATATCATATACAAATAATTCTTATATGTCATTGTTATGAGCATAACATTATTATCATCTTTTAAATAAAAAGTAAAAAAAGGCAAATATTTAGTGTATGTCATTACTTTTTATACATATCTTTCTTATTTTTATGTCGCAAAATAGAGAAGAATGGTAGTATTGCACATATAACGCTAGGTATCGCTAATTGGTTCTGAATTATATTTACCTAATGTTTACGAAATTTTTAATATAATAAATACGAAATAAAGATTGACAATTGCGCTAAATGCGCAACGATAATGCAGAGAATTTGGTTCTTAATAAAAAATGGAGCAGAGTGTAATAATCTTACAATGTTAGTAATACTTTCCATAATTCTACTTAATAATTATTCTCCTAAGGCTGTGTCGCATCAACAATTAATGCTAATCCTAATCTATTTTTAGCAGTTCATCTCGTTTATTTTAAAATAGAAAAATTATTCAAAGTTTGTTAATACCATTAAAATGTGTGTTTATATCAATACAAGAGAGAATAAGATTAGGATTAGCGACAATTAATGTTGCTGTAACCTGATCAAAGTTATTAATTATACTTTCCTAATTCTATTTTCTTTTGTATTGCACGCACCGAATGATAGAGCAACGAATCGATCAGTCCAGCTACGGTAAATACACCGCCAATAATGGCGCAAGTGTTTGTTGCAAAGTGTCCGAACGACTTTGCTTTCTCTGTGTACTTTACCATGAGTGGGCTCAATTCGTAGCTAAAGAATATACCTGGCATTCCGGATTCGCCGGTAAACAAAGATACCTGCTTCGCATGCCGTGTTACAGAAAATTGATTCGTGAAAAGGGTCGAGCCATCCGAGCGAACATATGTTGTTGGAACGATCTTAATGTAATGGTGAAACATCATGGCGCCTGAAAACAAAATAATCGTATCAATAGAAATGTTTCAAACTGATTAAAATGTTCTGACTGCTCATGTATCAGCAGCAGATGACTAGTGCTGACATGTGACCAGATAAATTAGGTGAAGAATACAAAAGAAAAATCACTTATAAAATTAATTCCTTAATCTCTTTGTGTTTAACAGAAATAATTGTAAAATTTTTTGCATATATTTATAAAAGCGAATTCTTTTAATTCCTATATATATATCCTTAAAAAAATAATTTTTGGGTTTTATTTCTTTCATATTAAAAAAAAAAAAATCCTGAAATTTCTATATTATTTAAAAAATAAAGTTCTTTACATTTCTCTATATTATTTCTTTATATTCAAGAAATAAAATTCACAAATTTTTATATTTCGTGATACGCAAATTGAATATCGCGCTATGCCGAATCGATGAGTGACGTCAACGGAAGTAAGTAGCAGACAGCGCAGCCGTCCTTTTTATCACATCGCGGATTCATCATGGCGCCCTTCCGATATTGTGATACTAGTGTAATGCGCTAAGAATCTTTGGCAATTTTACAGAATCGTGATTAAGTTCCTAAATTGAATAGTAAGACTAAATATATCTAATTAATCGCAAGTGCACAAGCTCATATAACGGACGCTTTAATAGTAAGTGTATGCATAATCAAAACATTTTGCAAATGTATGTATGCAACAATAAATTCCGCTATATTTGCAATTGTGTACTCAAAAGTTGAAATCCGCAAAATTATTCGAACAGAAAGATAAATTCAATTTAGTTTTCTATTATGTGTTATAATTTATGAACCGAAATTTGAAGTAATTTTCAAAGAATTAAAAGAGAATTGTGAACATACATTGGAACCGTAACATGTTTTGCAGATTGCAAAATGCCTGTAGTACCTGGAGGAGCTTATCAACAAGGACCTTCTTGTTTTGACAGAATGAAATTAGGCTTTACAATTGGATTTTGTGTAGGAATGGCCTCTGGTATGCTCTTTGGAGGATTTTCTGCTCTTAGGTATTACATCGAACAAAAAATTATATATATACATTAGCTGATTTAAATCCAAGTATGCATATAATGTTTTATTATCAGATATGGATTGAGGGGAAGAGAATTGGTAAACAATGTTGGCAAAGTGATGATTCAAGGTGGCGGTACATTCGGCACATTTATGGCTATTGGAACAGGAATACGATGCTAGTGTGTGTTCATGGATAAAGCTATATATGGAACATTTTGGAGTTTATCTCCGAGTTACAACTGTATTGTAAGAGCAGATCATTGAATTTTTAATAAAATAGGTTTAAGGAATAAAAACATACCTTCTGTGGCAATTACAGTTGTATCATCCATAGGATTTGTTTTTCCTGGGATATTGAGACCGAAACTTAAATGTCTAATCTTATGCGTCATATTGAAGTGAGTTGAAGTGTAAGGCTGAACATCGTGTACTGCAATATTGAAAAATAAGTTAATGAAAGCAACAGTGAATATTATAGAAAAATTAAATTATTTTGTTAGCTTACCGTGAACATGGTCCACAGAAAAACTGTCGCCTGGAGCAATGTGAAAACTTCCGCCGACTCTATTCACTTCCATATAACCGTAGATTTGGCAGCCTTGTTCGAAGGCGTGTTTGTTGATTTCGTTCAAAGATTTCATTCCAGAGAAAATCTTATCTTGACATTGTTTAATATTAGCTGCAATTGGTGGAGCCCATTTTTTGAATCTATAGGCTTCCCGTACGTCTTCACAAGTATTGCAACATCTGTGAATAAAATTCTTTTATATAAATATACATTTTTGATAGATTATTTCTAATATATAAACAATATCTCTTTTTCTCTTTTACCTCAGCGACTCTGTGGCTGCCCCATAGCAGTCTCCACAAATTTCTGTGGAACTGATCTCCATTGCCTGTAAAAATGTCCCATCCAATAATAACTAGTTTGCAAATGGACATTCAGTCGGAAGATACCTATAAAAATCCATTGTTACCTTCTCTGTAGTTTTATTGACAGCTTTAGTGTCTGTAATATCTGCAATAAAACAATTTTTAATATAAGATTTTATTTCGTATATATATCATCGCGAAAAACATCACGTACTTGTCCTTTGTGGATCCTCTATGGGTTTACCATTCAAGTCTA
The DNA here is from genome assembly GCF_003651465.1 of Formica exsecta. NCBI lineage: Eukaryota > Metazoa > Arthropoda > Insecta > Hymenoptera > Formicidae > Formica > Formica exsecta. The sequence continues at coordinate 569,798 of NW_021849240.1, forward strand.
ACCGTCTTTTAAAAATGTTGTGTTCTATATCTAGGTGCTGCTCACCAGTTGTATCCATAGCATCTATCGATAAAACTAAAATACTACATAAGATGAAAACTGTATCGTTTTTTTTTATTAACACTATTTGTACTTACGATCACAGGATATAGTAGGAACTATTATATCCAAGTTGATTCTTAATTTAGAACCTCTCGATGTATCTACAAATAATTCCTCACTCATACTTGGGGTGAGATAATAATTTATCTCTGACATAAACAGTATACCCATGATGATTGTACTAATGATTGTAACTGAAAAGACATTATTTTGTCATCTGCATTGATGTAACATGTGTAGAATCAATATTTTTTTATCGATCATAAAGTATATGTCAAGTTGCGCTTTATTTATTGTGGGCCAAATGTAACAGTTTTTGTTAAATGTTAGAAAACACATAGAAAACAGAATGGCAAATTGATTCAGTAACAAATATCTGTGCAAGTATCGACGAGAAAAATACTTTATAGAATGTTAATAAAAAAAATTTGAAGGTTATAATCACTCGTCGACATTACTTTGCACCGTAACGAATATTATTAGGTACAATATAGAATAATAATAATAAATATTCCCGTCTCTAGTCTTTATAGTAATTTTCGAGATTTGTTTTCGCCAAGAACAGGCAGGGATTATCGACGGAAAATCGTCGAGCATCACTCAAAACAATAACAATTTTTCGTATTTACCGATGGCACCGCTAAAGGTTCTCACAAGAATATCCGCCTCTTCGCGCACTTTTGGATGCACGTCCAATTGCCGTAATATTTGCATTTTTCTCGATGACAGAAGAGCCAATTCGCGCGCGATGCGGTATAATTTGTAGAAAGCACGATATCTCTACGTGACAAAACCGGCCACCCTGAAACTGCTTGAAACGTGGCAGTTAATTGGTGGATCGGCCGCGTGAGCCTATTTAAAATTTGGTTATGTTAGATTATCATTCTCATGCATTAGCTTTTAGCTCATTTCTTTTTGTTTCGATTTTTTCATTTGCTTTATTTTTGAGATTTGATATAACTTTTTTTATTTTAGTGAATAATTTCTTGTTATTTTAATATTGATTGGACACTACGAATTTTTCACAGGCAAGATTTTAACATTTCAAAGATTTTAAACGCGCACAAAAAAAGATTGCAGAGATTTCTATTTCCACATTTCAGTTTTAATTTTCTATATGTGAAAAAATATTACAAACACTCGTCATACGCCATATGTTATATATATTTTTCTTACTATATTCAGTATTTGTAAATTATTTTCGAGTCTCTGCTAAGTAGGGTTAGACTCCCGGATAGGTGAGGTTGGAGTCTTGGCTAAGCAGGGTTCGAGTCTCGGCTAAGCAGTTCTCTGCTAACAATAAGAAAGATTCGAGTTGTCACTAGGTGGATTTGAATCTCTATTTATTAAATGGAATTTGTGTATGCAAATTTCTGCTAAATAAAATTGGACTTTTAAATAAAATACGAAACGCGCGCTTATTAGAAAATTATTCTATATATTTAATTAAATTGCTTTTAGTATATCATTTTATTATTTTCTTACTTTACTTCTTTTTTATCGATATACCTGTCCTGACAATAGGTTTGTATAGTGTTCTTTTCAAGATTGTTGAAAGAAAAATCGCAGATAGGAATATTGAAATAATAATCCATTTGTTATGTTTCTAATCTGTAACAAATATTTTCAATAAACTTTATTCCACATCGTGCATCATCACGTTGCTCTTTTCATGACAGGACAAGTGTTTTCATTGTAGATATATAGTTCATTACATTTGTTATGTATTTATACAAGATCACCTGGATTTTTTAATCTGTAAATTGGATGCATTTCGAAAGATATCAGTAGAGTTGAAAAAATCGAATGTGTGTGTGCACATATATGACTGTCCGTCCGACATTAGAGAAAACACATTCTTAGATCTGTCTATAAAACTCTGAATGTGAATGTAAAAACGAGTTTGTCTCGACATAATAAGTCTTCGCATTAATCGAATTATAGACTTGTGTTATTAAGGCACTCTATGCCAGGATACTTATCATTAGCATACACGAGCAACAAAATGAAACAGAAACAATAAAAGCAAACGAGACACGAGAAATATATGTATAATAGACTTGAACATATAAATAATCATGTACATGTGTTTTGTTAATTAAATTAAAAATAAACTAAAATTAATTGGACGGCAGTCTAATATTTTTACATCAATTGACCCATTGTTAATATAGTCGTTGTAGAAATTGGCAGTAAAAAATGCAGCGATATAACTTTTCTCTCTCCATTAAAAAAGTATCGTGTTCTTAGATATAAGTAGGATCTTCTATCTTCATTGCTCTATTTATCAAGAACGAATGATTGAACTGAAGAAAATTCAGTTGTTAGCTCTTCTATTACAATTTAACATGTATTATATATGTGTGAAAATTCAAGTATTAGATTCCGTACATAGAACGGTTCATATTTTAGTAAATTTATAAAAAGCTAACTCTAATTTATAAAAAGTAAACGCTACGTTGCATTTAATTATAAACGGCAATGAGATTCTTTTGATTTCTCTCGCGCTTTTTAGGCGCGATCGATATCAATATCGCTTCATGCGGCACGAAGTGTAACATTCTTTGTACTCTTATTATACGTGCCTCGTCTTTTCTTAGTTGCGCAATAAACGGAGTTTTATTCTGAATATAAGAGAGTAATATACATACTTTTCATAATGTATCTCATAGTTTTCAAATGTGACATCAGCAGTAATAAATTCTTCGTTTATTCGCGCATAAAACTGGCACAGCTCTTTTAGCTTCCTATTTTTCTGTTACATCGAATGCTGCATTCGAGAACCAATTAATAAATCCAATTGACTGGTACCCATTGATGCTCCGTAGCTAAGGCATCCAAAGCTGCAATCACCTGCCTGAAGGTATTGTCAAAATCCTCGTTCACAATCACCAAATCGATGTATTTCTCATAGGCTCTCTGCAAAGCTGCGGACTCCTCCAACGTAGATCTCAAATCATCCTCCTATTAACGGAGTAATTAATTATTTAAATTATTTTAATAATTTTATTTTTTTGTATGGAATATTATTCTTTAAAAGAAAATAATGCTTTATGTGATATATATAGATTACGTAATAATATATCTGAAAGAAAAAATATTATTTTTAAGAAATACATATGCACACAAACTGGGTAAGTGCCCAATAGTGTTTAGAGTGTATTTTAAATCCTCGTTTGTATTTTTGTTTCAAAATAATTTTTCTTTTAAATATATAGCACTGGAGTTACTTTATAACAATGAAAGTATATGAAATACAATTTTGACGAAATGACAAAGCTTGTTTGTATCTTGTTTCCTTTTCATTCCGATTATCAAAGTTTGGAAAAGTATTTAATTACAGTAATGTAATGATGCGGAATTGCTTGTCACCTGCCAAGAGAATGTGATATTTTTGTGTAACGAAATGTTGGTTTTATTATATGATATAGATTTTGTTCTACGAATTAAAACATAGAAAAACGTGCGATATTAGAATATAGTTAATCTCATAACTACATACTAAAATAATCTTACGACATTCCAAATTAAGGATATTATAGATACATGCTCTACATGGGACAAAATTAAAATTGTAAATGAGGATCGAGTATAAAATTGAATAACATAATACATATAATTGTACGTCATGCAATACAAACCTCGTATAAAGATGCGAGAGATTCCAGTGTCCTAGCTCTTCTCGAACTGTATCTGATGGAACTCTGGCGGTCGAACTAGCGAAGCCAACATTGAATTTTTACAACAAAATTCATTAACTAAACTGATAGAATAAAGAAATAAAACTAAATACAAATAAATAAGTTTTCGCATATATAAATTGCCAGCGTCGCATAATAAAAATTGACAGAAGGAGCTCTAAAGTGAGCATAGAATTTAACAGACGCAGGGAAGACAATTTTTACAGAATGTAAGCAAGTTTTGAAATATACCGTTAGATTCCGACTGCTAGCACCGGTCGATCTACCGAGATCATATAAAGACTTCAGCTGCTCCATTCCGGGCGCTGCGATGAATATAACATAAGGCATGAACTCGGTACTGTTATGGAGGATCTTGAGCGCGGCCGGACTGCAATCTAATACGCACATCTTGCCGGCTCTTATTAGTTCTCGCACAGAATCCAATTTTGTACCGTACAAATGTCCACCGTGTTCACCATGCTCTAAAAATCTGTGTTCTCTGATGTCAGTCTCTATCGTCTCGCGATCGATGAACCAGTAGCTCTTGCCGTCCTCCTCGAGAACTCGAGGTGGCCTTGATGTGTCTTGAAAGAGAGATTGTTTGCCAAATATAATAATTAATCCACCTTATCCGCATTTAATTAAACGTATTAATTAATTGTATGTTTCTTACAAGGTACGACAGTGCCAAATTTCTCGGGATCGCTGTTGATCAACCTGTTTTTCAGAGTCCGCCGACCTACGCCGCGAGGCCCGACCAAGGCTAAAGTCTTGCGTCGGAATGGCGGCATTCGGGCGACTTCTTCGTAGAGAAGCAACTCGGCAGCATCGAACTCACCGTTCGATTTAGATTGGTACATTCTCCTTTTTTTCTTCTTCGATATCCTGGTGCCGCAAATGCTGATTTTGTGAACAAAGTCGGCCTCGGGCGGCACGAAGGCTTTTCTGCGCTCTTCCAATTCCAGCGAAGGTATCAATCCGGGCGATCCGAGACTTTCGCCCTCCACTCTTCGCGCCTGCCACCAATTCGGATCAGCTTGGTCGACAATTTGGAGGATGTCGCCTTTTTGGAAAGGTAAGCCAATTTCTCTACAAGGTAGAAGCGTATCCTCCGATGGATCGTAATCGAAAAGGGCTCTCATGTAACACTGTAACGATAAATCAAACAAAATGTAGATTGATAAGTTATGATTTTCATTGCTCTGCGATTATGACGCGACATTGTATTCTCTACGCATGAGCGAGCACTGTGAAAAAGAACAAAAACCTAGCAGTTATCGGAAGCACCGAGGTGAAAAAATAATTTGATGCGCTTACCGTAGACTTGAGAAGTCGATTCGTATCAATAGCGATACCTGGAGCCAGTTTCAGTGATAGGTTCTCTTTGGCTTCCTGGATTGCTTGCTGGAGCTCTTCTGGGTTTCGAACTCTTTTACCGTTGACTTCGAGTATTACTTCACCTATCCTCAGAAGCTCTTGACGAGCCGCCGTGCTGCCACCGAGAATTCTGGCAATAATCATATTCCCAGATTCGTCGACTTGTACTGTTAGACCCTAGAAATATACATATATGTATAAATACAATTATACATATATACAATTCAATAAAATGCCCTTTGCTTGCGATATTTTATCCGCGTAACGATTAACAAAGTATTAATCGATTATCCGCGTAACGATTGTCAAAGATTGTATAAGCTATATATATTTTGATGTGTAAACTATCTTGAAGAAGTATGTGATACTAGAAAATCGCTGAAGAATTGGTGATCGTGCCGGCACGAAGAAATAAACATTTGTTTTTATTTATAAACTGGTACTTCCGCCTTTTCTTTAAATGAATTTTCTGGCAGCTAACTTGAGAATGGAGATTTTCACGATAAACTTTCTAGTATTATCTCAGATACATCCAAGTTTGATTTCACGTATATCTTAACGAACATTCCTTCCTCAAATATTTATAATTACATTATTTTCGTGAAACGAAAAAAATGAAAAGAAATTTCTTCGAGCAGATATCTCGTGGATATTAAAACTAAAGTCAATAGATTATTTTTTCAAATATTAAACAGTAAAAACAATTTGCAATTGCTTTTTGACGCAAAATTCTCTGTGCTACCTATAGAATAGACTTACCAATGGCTCGTCTGGTTGTCTTCTAAGACCGACCACCCTCATAGGCATTGCTTCCTTCTTGTTTGTCGGCATTGCTACTAAAGGAGAAATCGCTTTAGAAGACGCTTCCTTGCGTTCCACAACTGCGTCGTGCGTTTCCAAGAGCGCTTTCAGATGCGAGTTCCTGAGAAGATTCACCAGTTCCTTAGCATATAAGTTCCTAGAGGTTTGAAAGGCCTCACACACTTCGTCAACGATGTCACAGACGGATGAGCATACCGGTTCTACGGGCACTGGCGGGTCCTCCAGACGCTCCTGAACCTAGACCACACAAAGATTTCAAATCAAAATCCGTGTTAAAAACTGGTTTCTCTTATGGATCTTAGAGATATATTTCTTTTACAATCCTTTCTTTTATATGCTAGCGCATCTTCGATAACTTTTACTTATTAACGCTTCATTTTCTCTCTCATATATATTATATTAATATTATAATATATTTTCCTATATATATATATTTATGATTTTGATTAATATTTAAACTATTTTGCCGATTCTCTTTGCCGTATATTTTCCTTATTTTTTATCAAGAGACACGCATATAAAAGATATCAATGTGTTGATTTCTGATATTGTTTACTGAAAATATTATAATAAATTTAAACAAGTTAGTTCTGAAAAAATTAATATTTTTTAAATATATATCTAAACTATGGAAACTATGTAAATACATATACATATATACACTTTCGAGATGCATTAAACGCAATTGGGAAAAAATCTGGTCATTAACACATTGTTAATGATTAGAGTAAATGTGCAGTGGTGATGATGATGATAATATTTAATTGGATTAGAATTAATCTAATTGCCACATAAGTCATTTAATTCATTATATATTTGCTTAGAATAATGTAGAGTTTACAATGAATGAGTAATTAGAAAAGTAGGCCAATTACAGATTCGATATGTTTGAAATAATATTGAAACTTTCAACGAATATAATCTATTTTTGCATGATTGCCTTTTTTATGAAATATTCAGAAAAATAAAAAAATTTTATTCAGATAATGCAGGCCTGTAAATCTATTTTCAATTACCCTGTAAATAACACATACATAATGCGCGCGATGTAATCAAATAAATACAGAATACTATCAAAAGTCGATGATTCACCGTCGAATTATTTCTCTTCAAGAATTGCAATCTCAAGCTCACCAAAGATCATTACATGTATTGGATTTACCAATCGCCAGTATTGAACGTGAATTCTTCATCACGTACTCGATGTATGTTACGAAATTGGTGGATGATTTCTCAATGATTACCGATCCCGGCCGAAAATAGCAGCTGCATTTCTTGGAAATTTTTCAACGCTAATTGTAAGCTTTCGATTTGTTTGTTCAACGCGCACATGTGCTTCGAACATCAAACGAGATTCGTCAAAAAATCAGCGTTTATAACGCGAGATTTATCAAAACGTCCTTCGTTACGGATTATCAAATTGATGTGATAATTTTTTTTCTCTCAATACAGAGTTTCACTGAACTTGTATTGGTTTCCAATTCCATTAAAATAGAGATTTATCGAAAGCTATGCTAGAGATGCACTTACTATAGCCAACAAGTTGGTTCTTTATGGGCTATAAAGAGTTCGGGCATTTATTTATCTACTTTGCCGCCGAGATCGCGTATCCTTTGAGATGTGAATCGCTCGTGTTTCTTTGAAGGAACGAAACGTTCGATTTGCAGCGATTTACGATGATAAACGAGAAGCCATATCTCTGTCGAGAATAATCACGTCACATTTTGCACTAGAATCGCGGTTAAAAACGTTCGTTTCCTCCATTTTTTTTTTCTGAATATCGTCAAATGAGTGGACTCGTCGCTTGCTTTACCATCAAAAAGAGATTGTGCGTTCTTGACCTCTTTCTATCGTTTATTCCGGTTTGTAATTGGCAGAATCAAGTTATAGAGTAATCTCATCAATTTCACTCTATCTCGTCATATTAATGCACATCTGAATTTTTAATTACCGACTAATATAAATCACTAACGGTGCTTTAACGTGTTTCTCGCGCTTTCGCAAATGACTACGCGCTTTTTTGCGAAATAATAATTATGTTCTGCTTAGAAAAAGATTCATAAAGCCGAAGAGAGGATAATTTTTTGTTCGCTTTAGATATCTTTTCAGAGATATTCTTTCTGCATTCCTCAGAAACGACGCTCACCTGGAGAAAGACCTGTGTGACGCGGTGCTCCGAGTAGACTGGTGAAGACTAAAGCGCGGTCGTGTCGATGTCCTCGCGATGGTATCGATCGGCGAGAGTGAGGCACACGAAGGGAAATTAGATTTATCTACCTAGACGGCAAGAGCAGCGTATAATACGCAGATGATGACGAGGAAAATATTCGGATTCAGTATGTCGCGCGACACTTCTCACGTAGGTAAGCAGCGTCAGAAAACTGCCGCGCCTATACTGACGTCGGCTACCTCCCTCCGCGTAGCAGCCCGTTCAGGCGAGTCGCCTGCTGTCGTTCTGGAGAACAGGTGGGGGTCCTTCCTCTCCTGGCATGCAACACTCACTCCAGGAACGTAGTTGCTCGTCCAGAGACCTTATTCCAAGGTCATCGCTTGAGTAAGATCGGCTGTGCTGTTGATACACGGAGTGGCCCTCGATTAACTCTTTAAATCTGAATATTCCTTCGTCAATCTTGACTTGATTTTGAGTTGTGTGGCAAAATTATCGAGAAAAATCATCACTTGTCGCAATTTTTTTATTTTAAACGTGAATTTTAAATTAAGCCCTCAAATTGAAATTCTGTCAAAGTCTATGTAAAGTTGAACGAAGAACAGCAGTAGATGCAATCATGGATATGTTGATCTGATGTCAATTCACAGCATATGTCCAGTATTATCATTTTATTCTTGCTATACATATCTAGCTTTCAAAGCGATCCGAGGCCAAACTTCTTCAATACGGATAATGCAGAAATATTCCAAATGTTTGAAAATGCATCGTAAAATAAATGATAAATTTTCCTCTTTAATTATTTATTTTCATGAAAAAAAAAAAAATATGTAAAATGCATATAAAATATGCGGATATCTATTGTCTTCAATTTAGAATTGATACAAGTAAAATGTTTAAGTTCCATCTTTACTCTGCTAGTTCTTTTGTAAGTGTAACTCTATGTTTGGAAGAATAGCTACAATTGAGATGAAGAGATTCAATACACTGTTCCATTTCCGGTACAATCATTATAGCCATGTCATTACAGTCCTGTCACCCACATACGTATGGCCATGAGTTAACACACATGTTGTATGTTTCTCCCACTTCTCGTACGATCACAAAGTCGACTCCCCGACTGAAATGATATCGTCTTGTACACACTACGACTTACAAAAATACGCATGTAGGCTTCGTATAGTACCGTGACACGCTCGCATGGATTTATGCGAGCAAGCGATGACTCTATGGAGGCACCTATGACCCGTCCAATTAAGAGGTTTCTACGAGGTCATAGCCAATTATCCGTATGTAAAATGCATATAAAATATGCGGATATCTATTGTCTTCAATTTAGAATTGATACAAGTAAAATGTTTAAGTTCCATCTTTACTCTGCTAGTTCTTTTGTAAGTGTAACTCTATGTTTGGAAGAATAGCTACAATTGAGATGAAGAGATTCAATACACTGTTCCATTTCCGGTACAATCATTATAGCCATGTCATTACAGTCCTGTCACCCACATACGTATGGCCATGAGTTAACACACATGTTGTATGTTTCTCCCACTTCTCGTACGATCACAAAGTCGACTCCCCGACTGAAATGATATCGTCTTGTACACACTACGACTTACAAAAATACGCATGTAGGCTTCGTATAGTACCGTGACACGCTCGCATGGATTTATGCGAGCAAGCGATGACTCTATGGAGGCACCTATGACCCGTCCAATTAAGAGGTTTCTACGAGGTCATAGCCAATTATCCGACATTAAGAGAAAGAGAGCAAGTTTTATAATTCGTCAATTGATGGAGATTACCATAAATCTTCATTCTTTTCTTCGCGTCTCTTAATTTTATTTGTAAATTATAATATTCCTTGTGTAAGAAACGTTAGAATAACTTTTGATCCATTCAGGCGTAACTATATATTATTAAGAATCTTACAAATATTTTTAATTTGTTTCTTTCTCATCGTTTTCTCTTTTTTATTATATCTTTTTCCTGGTTTTTAAACAATCAATTATCCAAATTTTGATTATATTTCTTTTCACCATCCAGGAGTTCTTGCCAACTTGATTTTTTTAAAGAAAGTGTGAACATTTTATCGTGCCCGTCAGCAGTTTCTATTGTTGGTTCAGTCCAGCATTAAAAAGAAAATACGTGAGCCGATTCTTTAATAATTTCTTGGCACCGGACGCTCTCTACCTGGAGTCACATGTTTTACTTGCGTGTCAGGTAAATTATCGGAATATGGATTCCGATGTGGACAAGGAGAAATGCACATGCGATTGCGCAATTAATGGAGAAAATGAAAAGACTTTTTGATATAAGATCTTGCTAGAAAGAGAAAGAGAGGGAGAGAGAGAGAGATGATAAAAATCAGAATGTATATATCACATTGGTATAGAAAAACATCGCATCGTGTCGCATAATAACGTTTCTCGCCGGTAATATTTTCATCGACGCGTTATTCTTCGCGATAGAGAAGTGTGTCGCGACCGAAATAGCGTGGGTGTCGCGAACGTTTCAAGCATGTGAAGGCACGTAGAGCGAAAAAAAAAAAAAAAAACCACGCGCGTATTTCCAAATTCTTTTCTTTTTTTATACTGAGTGATAAATTGGTTTGCTTTCTATCCTGCCGCGTCGTCGTTCTCACTCGACCAGATTCCAGTGAGATGATATTATTCATTCTCGTAAGCTAATTATATACATACATTGCCCAGCTACGCAATTAGGCGACGTACAAGCAAATCGACAGCGGCGTATGTAAAATATATTTTCAAATGCTTTGTAAAAGATCCTCAGAATTACTCTGGATATAATATACAATCTAAGGAAAATGTTCTAAAGAATATTAAACATTGCACAAGCTCGAATAAACAACCCTAAATTCTCGACAATCAATTATATTATATTTTTGCATGCTAGATTAATTCAATGCTATATCGTGAAAATATTCTTCAAATGCAATAAATAGATATATTAGTCATAAAGTTTAATTATGTATTATATATTATCGTCTTATGTCTATGAGAGTATAGATAATAAATGTAGGTTTTTGATGTGCTGCAGTTGATCTATAATTAGTTATTGCCTCGCTCTTTGGATCGTGCAAGCACTATATAAATTTAGATTTAGAATTGCATTTAGAAATTTAAAATAGCACATTAAAATATTTTCTCGTTTAATCAAGCTTATGTTTTAATTGTATGATCGCGTTCACTAATTTAGATCAACGTTTTATTGATGAGACGAACACATTCAAGAAAACGAGCTATCGGTTCAACGACACGAAACATTTAGACAGCTTGCCAGAACACTCGCGCAAATGTTTTAATTTTTCATTTAATGACGCAATAAATTAGAAAGATATCACGGCAAAGAAAGAGAGAGAGAGAGAGAGAGAGAGAGAGAGAGAGAGAGAGATAAAGTCACTCGTAAATCCATGTGTTTCTCGTAAATTTTCGCGATCATAGTAAACACTGTTTAATGAGCACATGGACGTGCACATGGAAGCTATGCGTAGCGTATAAAGTAAAATTATATCCACTCATGCGTTTACGATTCGCTAGTTGTGTAAGAAAAATTGCTATCGTTTTTCATTGAGATTTTTCATACCTACAACATCGAGAACGATAAACATATAAGGTAATTAAAAAAAAAAAAATAAACCTTCCTGCATCCATAATTTAAAATTTTACACACTTCTTTCTTCCAAGAAAAAATCCAAATTAATACAATGATAAAAGATCCAAAGGGTTTGTTATATAACATCAAGTCACTTAACTAAGCTAACAAAGATCAAAGATTATCGGGTACTCTCGCGTTGTGGATGATTCTCAGTCCACTTTGGTTTAAAGATAAGATGTGCACTCACCTTTACAAGAGATGTGACGACCGGGCTGTCGAGTAGACCCTTCAAGAATAACAGGTCTGTGTCATTGGCGACTTTACCCAGTTCCTCAATATTGTCACGTACGTGCATGAAAGCAGCTGGAACAGTAACAGCGCACTTGTTCATAATCAGCTGCGGATTCACGGACCAGGAGGAGCGCATCGCCGCATGCGGCATACGACCGCAACGGTAGCAACGATTGAGAGAGAGAGAGAAAGAGAGGGACTAGGAAAGGGTGGCACAAGGAAGAAGCGGGGGATGCCAATGGGGTCGCAACGATGCGAGAGTGAACCCGGGCGTGGCCATCTTTCGGCCTGATCAATATTTGGGTCAGCTACAGGTGGCAGACGCGTCATGCGAGATCTCTTTCAATTCTCAATCTGAATGTGCTATTAAACACTTTGTTTATCCTTTTTCATCTTTTATACAATTGTTTATTCTTTTCCTCTTGTGTAGTTAATTAAAAAATAAAATAAAAATAAAAATTGAGAATAAACTGAAATGATAATCAATAATCAAAATAAACAATACATGCAAATAACACAAAAGAAAATATCTAAGAAATATTTAAAACTGATTGATCGATCGGACATCACTGTGATATCGCGTCATACCAGCCTCTTTTATCTATAAATAAAAAATTTTGCAATTTTATGTTTATCTATATAAAAAACTTCTTTTTAGGTCTAATCTTATTTAGAACACAGCTCGAAGGATCCGCAAAGTGTAAAGCTGCTAAATAACGCATCCAAGTGCATTTCAATTAACGTCACTTCTATTCGCGACTTCAAGTAGTACGATGCTTTTCCAAGGCTTCTTATTGTTAGATATTATTATCGCGTTCCACTTAAATAATATTATATTTGTTTGACGTATTTGACGTGATTTGATTGTATATTATAGTGTATGATTACATTTATTCTAATATTTAATTATATAATATATACAATT
>NW_021849240.1:582795-609966 GCF_003651465.1 Formica exsecta
ATTATATAATATATACAATTATAATATTATTATGATATTTTCAATTTTGTAAAATATTCTTTATATTACACATAATTTACCGTTGTGAAGAGAAAGAATAGAGTAGAAATATATATAAAAATATGTTCCTTGATGATTTCCCGTTGTGAAAATGCAACTTTTAGATTTAAATGATGTGCTTTGTACGAGTTATTGATCGCGATTATGCTCCGACACATGCTTGAAACTTGAGTCCTCGATGAAAAGTCACTTGACTATGTAATAATAACCTATGCCAACTATACATGAATGATAAATGCATGCCATTACAAGGCATTGAAGCATGGATGGGAACACAAAAAGTACGATGTATACGGAATATGCTGCCGGTTTTCACGCTTTAAATAAATATATTTTTTACGAATGTTTTTTAGCATTAGCTACATTGAATTTCAATCTAAAAAATGTGATAACATGTAACGTATATATGTATTACAAACATATATATTATATACAATAATATAACCGTATATTGTATAGATATAAAAAAATATCAACGAAAATGTCATCTAATTAAAATATACATTACAATTTCACAAATTTGTTTTTATCTTATTGTATTGTTTTCGAGCATCAATATAATATTATCAATTCGTAATACATAGTTGTTTTTTATCAATTTGATTAGCTCACTGAATGCAATCTTGAAATGCATTATTATTGCGATGTATTGATGAATTATATACACGAGCAGGCAGGAAACACGACAATTGCAAGTTGTCAACTGAAAGGTGTAATCGTTATGCCATATAATTAATATTAAAACCACGGGAAAAGCAAACGAGGGAAATTAAAAATATGCGACTGGCGATAATATTTGAATTCATTCGTACCGGATGTTCGAGAAAATACGCTTTGCTATCAAAAACATATATTCGTATGTGTGTGGGTAGAATAACAAAACATTTCTCTTTAATCTCGGAGAAGCGTGACGACAATTCTGTCGGAGAGAGAAACCATTTCTATTATATTATAAAATCTTTCACAGATTATTTGCGGGGATGCTGTATGGCAAATGTTTTGTTTCATACAATAATGAAAATTTTACCGTTGTCGATTTGATTGGTAATCGCGCCATTCATCGCATCTATGCTGGCCAGTAATCGCCGATCCTCCAGCTTTTCCTTTCTTCCGAAGAAAACCATGATAACAACATTCAGCTTTGTATGCCCCGAATACAAAACTATATCTGATAACTTTTTTCGATTTTGACGAAACTTTATTGCAAGTTCAATATCGAAGTTCACATTATCACATTCACACACATATTATTTCACATATTTCCTCTATCACATTTTTTTTCATACTTTTGTAAAGTTGTCATCATTTTAAGTTTGAAATATTATTTCACGTTTTTAATATTTCTAAGACGGAAAACATACACACACTCTCTTCTTGAAATTCATGAGATTAAAGAACCTTTTGTTATCATTAATAATGAGCCTGTTATCACTATTTTATCATTGATGCGACAATTATAGCATTAATTCAACATTTAATGCAGTTCGCGAAAGAAAAATATTTTCCGTCGTGGCTCTCTTCGCTATTACTTTGCGGTGAATGGAAACACTGTCTTACACCTGCCAAGGCCCGAGAGACTCGGTCCAGACGAGGGGATTGCGAGCGGTACGACACCGAGATAGTGGGGCAACTTAACAATAAGACAAACTCAACGTCGCTCGTTCACACGATTTCGTCGTCACATAATTCATGCTACTTGCTCGAAATTTTTCTCGAATAATATATGCAATCATTGTTTGAAGAAATTATTAATTAATCTTGAAATAAAATAACGAGATGCGATAAAAAATTGATAGAATAAATATGGATGAAAAAAACTGCAATAATAAAAAATGAAAGACAAACGCGCGAGATCGGAGGAAGCCTCCAAGATTCGTAAGCGCTGTTGGCTGTCGACTGTCTTCAGAGATTCAAAGCTAGCTTTTACGAAGGGTCGGAGATGATCCAGAAACAAACCAGCTGGTAGTTGTGGTGGATCTATGGAGGGGATATACAGCATGTAGAATGAGAAAGAAGAGGAAAAAATAAGAGGAATGAATCGGTGCGCTACGGTTGTTTGACGTGTTCAGTCAGACTGTTTTGGCTCTTTGGCTCCCTATTTTCTACATTTAATTATCAGAAATATTTTTTGCATGTATTAGAAACTCTATAACTCTTCGGAAAAAGAAACAGAACTCTATTAAATTATATTGAAATGTTGAAGATCGGATGCTCACACACAAAGAAAAATCAACATAGTGATCCCTATTATCAAAAAAAAAAAAAAAAAAATAAAGAAAATGATTCTTGAGAAGATGAAAAACGCCATGGCAAGGCAAATGACGCGATTTAAAGAAGAGAAATAAAAAAAGAGACAAAACGAGAAGGAGAAACTGAGAAATATATAATACCGATAAAAGTAGGATCTGACATCTAGATACAAGACGTCGACGATTACCGGAAATATTTCAATCGTATTGACCTAAAGAAGCTTTTCCGTTACGAACAGGAAGGAAATCATAATCACTGTTCGCTTTTCTCGTTCAAGGTTGCACACCGAGCGTCATCGATCGCTCAAGGTTCTCGTCGTCTGGAAAACATGTGCGTGGCGATCGATCGAATCGCACCGTAGACAAACTTTGAACAGCTTGCCGACATTGATGTCCATTTCAAATGAATTAAATAAACGCAGGTGATATATTTTCAGTATTTTATGTTCCTTCGTTGAATGTACGATATGATTTTAATCAAATTGTTATTTTAATCATTCATAATTGGAAAAACAGTTCTATATAATGTTTGATATGTATATATATAAAAGAAGCATTGAGCGGAGATTGTTCGTGAGATTTTACGTAAATCTTACAATCAGCATTCAGCACAATACATGCAACATGAAAACCAATTATGGTTTTTTTCCTCCAATCCAACGTATATTTCGTAATAAGTGACTTATCAATCAACTTAAATTTAATTTAAAAAAAAAAAAAAAAAAACGAAAAGAGTACGTAGATACATCTAATTGTAAGGATAATCTTACCTGAAGTGGAATTCAAGTTTTTTCTCTGAATGATCGACGAAAGAGCGGAGCAACCACAAACGTCGTCAATGACGTTTCCCTTTGATTTATTCCGCATCATCTCGGTTGACTTTCTGAATTAATCCCGAGCGACATTACGTCTATCCCGGTCGATCACTCAGGTCCTTCACTTGTAATCCAGCCATTATGAAGATTCGTCGTAAACTCTTCGATTCCATGAGATTGTCATGTTCGCTATTCTGTCCAAGATTCCACGTGCGAATGTCGTTGGCTTTTCCCCGGTGAATCGATGCTTTCCGATCGGACGATGATCGCGGCTATTGCGCGATGGAAATGAACCGCCGTTCGGCGAATCACGATCTATTCATAGATTCATAGATCGAAACGACTTCGGCGCCAAGTAGTTTTTACCCGAATGCGAAAACGATAACCACATGCCGTCAAGATCACAGGACGCTCGTGAGTCGCACGAACCAACCGCGACCGGTACTTATAGTCGTCGGTTCGAAGGGGGTGGCCTTTGTGCACCCTATCTATCTCTCTTTCTTTCTCTCTTTCTCTTTGGGGCAATTTCTCGACTCGTGGCAACGCGACTGTTACACGTTATATCCCCCTCGATCGATAGTAAACGCCACCATAAAAGGGTCGGAAATATTTTTCGCGGCACTGCGCGAAGAAGAACTAACGCAAGGAAATGTCGTTCCGAAAAAAATTTGAAATAGCACACTTTCTTTTGCTGTTATCCTGCTACCGTTCTCCAAATTTACAGAATATCATTTTCATTAATGTTTGAGGGCTCTCTGAATCGAAATACAAATGAAATGTGATTTTGCTTCAAATTAATATACGTTCTATATTACTGTCGTTTTTTATCTGATGCTCTAATATCTTAGACTAATTCTTTTATTGAATAAAAGCATTGATCTGACTCTACAAGTGCTGTATTTAATTAGTTTCACTCCCTTTTTTACTTGAAAAATATCATACAAAAATTGTGATTAAATTATATTTAAATTAAGAAATTTTGAATTTGACGCACGTTTTTTTTTTTATACATCATTTTAACGATGTAATAATATAGAATAATGCTATTATAGTACGTATAGTCTATAAACGGAGATATCGGAATCTCTTTTATACTTGTTACTATATTTTAAGAGCCATCTACTAGCAAGTAACGTAGACCAAAGAAAATTCCGACGTTAGCATCTGGTAGGCATGTTAAAGCAAATGCAAGGCTTACCGGTAGGTAACTCAAGTTGCATCGTTTCTGTATTTCGTGTCATTAAGACGAGATGGCGAATAGCTTCAATTTACTGCAGTATTACTGTTTCTTATGATTCCGTATTTCTAAAAAAAAAAAAAAATTCCTTCCAAAAACGTTGCCATTATTAAAAAATAATACAGTGCTTCCCTACATGTCTAAAAGTGGAAAATGTTATTAAAATGAAAAAGTGCAGATTAAGATATCCATGAAAAAGTCAGACTTCCGATAAGGAAAACTATAGTCATTGAAAAAGATAATGTCCCAGATTAAAATTATTACCGCAATGGCTTTCTAAGATGTTTATTTGCTTCTTGTATTAATTTGTGCAAGATTTCAGAGTAAAATTAAAGCATGTAGAAAAAAATACAGAAATAAAAATGTGTAGATTTTATGGAGAAATTGAATATGATTTTACACGTATTTTCTCTTTTGAAAATATATTTCGCCGTCAAAAATACATTTTGCATTTCATAATTTTGAACGGCAATAAGACAACAGCAAAAGAAAATGTTATTTTAAATTTTTTGGAACGACAAGTAGTCTATGTATGTCTAGAAATCTGTTTTTATTCTCGCTTGTCATTTCATTTCATGTATATTCATGGTATTGCAATTTTTCAATTTTTCATGTAGTCGCCAACGATGGAGAGTGCGAGCGACCTTATAACCGAATCAGATTGACTGATTGTCGTGAGCTAGGGATTCGATAATGATCCACGTGCAAAATGACTGCGACGAAGACGGACGCGGTGATAACGCTGATGACAGCAATGTTTCCTCTCATAAAGTGTGTCACTCGCGATGCCATGAAATGATGGCTGGTAGCATCAGTAGGAAGGTTGGGGATGGTTCTTTTTCTCGATAGCTATGGCATTGACCCGCTGAATTCCATACCAGTTGCGATCGTAGTGATCATGTTTCTCGAAATGACTTTTATTGTAGCGAAAAGTATATTTTTGACGTGTTGATGTAAATATTTGTAAACGTGAAAATATGACAACTAAAATTTCTGAAAAATGTAAAGTGAAATCTGTGTTTTAAGGGCTATATTCATAATAATAAATTTTTTTAAGTAATTGAAACACACAGAACTGTGAAAGTGGAAAGTAAATATGAAAATTAAAAAGGTTTGAATTTTACTCCAGCTGATATTATTGCTCACGAATTATTTTTTCAATAGTAATACCCAGAAGCAAAAAATAGCTCGACATCTTTATTGTAAAAGTTTTATGTAAAAAGATTAAAAAAGAATCGAGTTTGATTGAACATTAGTGCGTTTATATGTTTTGATGTCATAATATTAAAATGATGTATACGTGCGAGTGCCATATAATACATATTTGAAATGATATATTTCATGACAAGCAAAAATCGTAAAAAAAATTTTACTCGTACGTTATTGCTGATAACAGAGTTTTGAATGCTTTACAAATATACATGAAAAAGTATATTTGCAATCACAAGAAATGTTTTAATCATTTTCATTCATCGAATTACACGAAAAAATAGTATATAATTTATTCGATATGATTAATTTACCGTAATTATTCAAATAATAACTTGTTCGATGAGTTTATTTCGATCAATTTAATTTCTTCCAACAATTAAACTCTAACAAAAACAATCTCTATCGATAAAATTGATTGATTTTTAATCTATTTTATTGGCAAACACATTCAATATTATGCTAGCTAAATAGCACAGAATTTTAGTTTTTTATTTCACGAGAATATATAGATAATTATTATCGCATATGTAGTTAAATAATAACAGGCAGCCTTGATAACAGCAACTATCAGTTGGCGTTTAATACAGCACGCTGTTTTGTTACTCGTTGTTTTTGGTTTCTTTCAAGACTTTTGCAATTTTATGGTATAATTATCATTGTGTAACAATGTCCTCAATTTCTGATGTTTAAGAAAGAAAAATATGTAATCGTGTGTATATTTATTATATATACATAATTTACGTATAATATTTAGTATAATTATAGTATAATATTTATCGCATATAAATATGTATACAAAACTTGATTAAAAGCTTGATATGATATCTATTCGTTTTCTCTTTTTTTTTTTTATACGAATTGATTTGATTTTACGTAGAAAGAGATATTTTATCGGCATCAGTAAAATACTGCAGCAAATTATTAAAAAGCGGAAAGAGTTAATTATAAACACGACAAAAGAAACATAGGCGCTTACACACTGGTGTCTCTGATTTGTTGAAAGAGGTGGGAGCACGTGCTATTGCTGCGAACACGTCGAGAAAGCATAGGATATATTAGTCTCTGTTGGACTCGCGAGATCGGTCGACGCGTCAGCAGCGGATTTTTCAATCGTCATCCAGACTCTGCGATTAATAAATCAGCTGATGATCGTCATGGAAAAATATACGGTACGTTGTCTAATGGCATACCAAGCTCGCGGTTTATTGGTTTTTCGATTCTCAACAACATGGATTTGTTTCTTTTATTTTGCGATAATTGTTAGATAGAGAAATTTACATATATTTAAATATCTACAGTATTTAATGATGACATTTGTCAAATTGAATTTCGAAAAGTTGACAAATTATCAGAATGTTAATTACAAGCTATTGCTAAACAAATTCAAAGTTTAGTCTTTCAAATAAATTATCAACTAATGGGAAAAACGATAGCTTGTAAAGTATTTGAGACATGCAATTATGTATAAATGAATAAATCAGAGATAAGTATTATATCTTTTTTGAAATTTTCAACGAATTTAATTAATGAATTCATTCTCATGATGCGCTTAAGAGGAGTAACCAAAAAAATAAATATCGATTTACCAGAATTTTTGCAATCTTTCATGTGGCTTTTATTCAACTTACTTCTGTTTCGATTTTGTTCATGGGACAGGCACAAGGTATCTCGACATATCGATAAGTTCGTAAGAGCACTTTTCGTCAGATGTAAGCCGCGGATGGAAAAGTTTCGAGGGTTCGAACTGTCTCGATTTATCGTCTTCCGTCTAAGCTCTTCCCCATCCCTCATTTTCACCTAAGAAAGTATACGATAATACGTTCAAAGTATTAACTTATCGTAACATTAAGTTATTTTTAGATTTATTCTTCCGATATAAATTATGATTAATTTCATTGGATTTGTTACATCAATATTAACTGACTTTAATTTTATTAATTAAGTAAATTTCTTCCGTTACCCCCTTTTTTTAAATAAGGCTAATTGGTAATTGCAAAAGAAAGAAAATTGCCAATCTCAAATTAATTAATAATATGGATAGTTTGTTTTTTAACATAAAAAAGAAGGGTAGCTTGCTAGATTATCCTTTTCAATATTAAAAAGATTGGTTGGTATTTTTTATTCACAGTTCAAGTTTCAATTTTAGAACTTTAAAAGATTAAAGCAGAAAATAATTTTTCTCCTCCCTCCTTCTTCTATCTTTTTTTTCTTCCGGTCTTTCATAAAAGTAATTTTTATGGAAAAGATATACACATTAATAACCTATAGCGTAAAAGTTTTCTTGATTACAGCAAACCAAAGTTAAGAATTCGCGAGAGTAAAGGTATACATAAAGGCAATTGAAAGTTTACGCGATAACAGTAATTTCATTCTATTTGTTGATTTCTAGTCTAAACATTATCAAGGTGATTTTTGTATTCAATACTCAAAAGTTCGATATAGCGACCGTTTAATTTACTTTCATCTTTCTTTTCATCATCCTACTTTTTCCCCTTATCATCAAGCTATAAATTATTTTTGAAATCTTTTGTGTGTGTGTATATTACTCTTTTCTCTTTTATTTAAATTTTTGAATCTAGTCGTATGAACGTAATCATAATAGAAAACTGATATCCACGCGAAAGTATTATGAGAGTTTTAATAACATTATATCCTTGACACACAATTTAAAATTCTTTTAGATTCTCCGACTTCTTATATTGTGCAATTATCTGCTCATTGGCCAATCACGGACAAGTAGGTCGATTTATGTAATATATAATATATTTTGTGTAATTAATTTATTCTAACTAATATTTGACAAATATACAAAAATTTTTGATTATCAATGATAAAGATATTGAGAATTTCAATAAATTTTAATTATATTAATCATATGCCATTAAGATTTTTTGTGTTAAACGTATATGTTTAGTTTCACATGTTAATGGCACCAATATTCGCATTAACAATGATAATCAAATCACCAAGAAACCATTCACTCTGGAGGAGATTTATCTTCAATATTACTATATCTTCGGCTTCAATGGCACGTGGATCTCCGATACAGAAATTATGGTTACAGACATTAGTAAGAGCAATATTACTGTTTATGACGTAGTAACAAGGAAGAATGAACGGATTTTTGATGGATCAAAATTACCCGTAAGTATATTTTATAATCCATCATGTAATTTAATCTCGGAAAGACTTCAATCTGTAGTTGATATTTCATTTTTTCGATACTTTAAACAAACAGTTTATTACAATTTATATGCTTTTAATAAAATTCGATGTTAAAACTGTTTTAGCTGCCATACAAATTCAGCTCGGCAACATTCTCGGCTGACAAACAATACATACTGTTTGGTTACAATGTTAAACAAGTAAGTGATTAATTATTTAATATTTTTTCGCTTGCTAAATATGAATAGATCTAAGATAAATAATTTGCGCAGGTATTCAGACACACGACCGTTAGAAACTATGTAGTATACGACGTAAATCGCAGGTAAATCTATTCGTTCATATTTTTATGACATATTTATTATATTTATACCGCCGGTGATATTAACAATTAATATTAACAAATTGATTGCGAAACAATGCGAGGTCTGTGACAAATTTCTAAATTTTATATTTCTAAATAAAAAAGTAAAACGGATAGATGCATAGATTTTAGATAAAGTCAACTTAATCATGCCTAGTCTTTATAATAAATAGGTTTATCAAAATCTGAATTTTCGTTGAGGGAAAGGAGGGGGGGGGGGGGTCGCGGTTTCTCTTTTAAATATCTCTCGCTTATTATCAGAGTTTCTGAGAATTTTAATGAACTTTCCCTTTGTGGTATATATATATATATAGTATATTTATATAGAATGTGTCTTAAATGAATAGAACATTGAATGCATATTTTTTTAATTGAAGTGTGTCACTAAAGTGGATCAAAAGATCTGACATTTTATCTTATCATTATCTTAGCAATTATAATACTTAGGATAATACAGATATTTATACGCTAAGATAATATAAATTTTTATATACTTACAGCTACTTTCTATCTTTAATTGGCTCATTATCTATTGCGATAAAATATGTTTAACAAAGTTTTCTATACATTTGCAGTACATATGAAAAAATCGCGAATGAGACTCCTATTGTATTGGCGTTATGGTCGCCGATCGGCAATGATTTGGTTTACGTTCATGATAACGATATCTATCACATGATTTTTAATCACGGCCAGACTATAGTTCGTAGATTGACGGAAAGCGGTAAACCCGGTGTCCTTTACAATGGAATTCCTGATTGGGTATATGAAGGTAATCATCTTAATAAAAATAAATATATAAAAAAATATTTATGTATATATAAATATACATGTATATAATAAATATAAATATACTTTATGCAAATAGTGTTTGTTCCAAAGAGGATTATGCATCGCAAAGTAAATGCGCGTCTCTATTAGATAATTATAAATGACATAGGTAATTGTAAATGTTAATTGCAGAGGAAGTATTTAGATCAGCAGTCGCAATGTGGTATTCGCCGGATGGACAGCATCTAGCCTTTGCAACCTTTAACGATACTGTAGTAAAAGACATGGCATACTTTTATTACGGCGTACCTGGTGCTTTTGAAAACCAATATCCTACTCAAGTAAAGCTAAAATATCCCAAGGTAAAATTTTATTTCAAAAGAGAGAGAGAGAGAGACAGAAAGAAGAGAGGGAATTTCTAAATCTATGTATATTCAAAGTATTATTCAATTATCTCTCAGCTATAAATTTTCAGGTAGGTACACCTAATCCAGCAGTTTTTTTGTCAGTAATCGATTTAAATGATCCATCGTCAAAAGCAATCATTTTGGAAGCGCCCGTTGATGTGGTTGGCAGGCAAGTTTATAGTAATTTTAATATTAATAATGTCTTTAAATAGAGATTAATCATATATTGCTTGATAAGAGATTGATTATATATTAATATATTTCTACTTGAATTTCTTTCGCAGCGATAATATTTTGTTCACTGCAAGTTGGTGGGACATAACACATGTGATCGTGACATGGACAAACCGCGTGCAAAATCAATCTCAATTGATCATGTACGATACGCAGGGTACTAGTAAACCGATTTTGTACGACGAGCAGATCGAGGGCTGGCTTCAGCCAAATCGCCCCATAAGAGCCGGTGATTATGCGTTACTCTTACGATTGAAGGATTCTGGCACTAACGCTGGTAAATTTCGACATATAGACAGGTAAAGCCAAACAATTTGGACAGATACATCTCCATGGATCTATAAAAACTATAATGTTTTCAAAATATTTCGCGTCAGCATTTATTACTTTAGCGTTGAAAAAATTGCATTGAAAAAGTTAAATTTTTCAATGCATCTCGGTATCTAGGGAAAATTTAAAATTATTGAGTCAAAAATATGTATCAAAAATTTTTTCATTATTTATTTTTCCCTCGTAATCTAACATTTACATTACATCGTCAGATATGAATACGAAAGTGGCCGATTCGTTTCATCGGTAGATCTAACGCCTGGTCCCTCTGAGGTGCATTCCATTTTGGCCGTCGATTCGCTTAGAGGCAAAGTTTACTACCTCGCTACGGCACCGGGTGAACCGACCCA
Organism: Formica exsecta; assembly: GCF_003651465.1. Taxonomy (NCBI): domain Eukaryota; kingdom Metazoa; phylum Arthropoda; class Insecta; order Hymenoptera; family Formicidae; genus Formica; species Formica exsecta. The sequence goes on from NW_021849240.1 coordinate 593,990, forward strand.
GAGGAATTTGTATACGGTGCCTCTGGATGCGAGCCAAAAACCAACTTGCATATCCTGCGAGCTGCTTACGCCGGAAGGTGAGTACTCAAAATCACGAATGTCGCAGATACGATTGGAGGAAGAAAGAGAGAGAGAGGAAAAGGGGAGAAATGCGATGTCTATCACTTTTTTCATCAGTTTAATGTGACGAGCTTGCACCATACGCGAATGTGGTAACTTTATCGAGAACGTTTAGTAATATCGGAATATTTTATTTAAAGCATAGCATCTCGCGTGAAAAAATATTTTCTGCATATGTATGCGAGGAAAATACAAAAACTTTGTAAATTTTAATCCGATCGTTCATTTTATTTAAATTTGCGTCCGATTCTTAAACGAAACTGGGAAATGTTTAAGCAAATCTCATAGGTGATGGAGAATTTTGAAACGCATTGTCGGCAGCATTTGTGTAACTTATCTATAGACACATGATAGGTACATGTTCCAATTAAAACGCAAAAGTCCATCGGGAGTAATGACTCATTTGACGAAAGCTGTAAGTCGTGTTCATGAATATTTAACATATATGCGCATGAATGTATAGTGTCGGGAAGATTTACGCAAAACTTTCAAATGAGAGTGGTGACGACGACGTAATTTAGGACCTACGTTCCTTTTGAAAATTGCCGCAATTATCTTTTCACATTTTTACAGCGCGTGGAAAGTCAATTCTGCAAATTCAAATTAGAATTTTTAAATTTTCTCGTATGAACTTGGCCCGAACTTATCTCCTCATTGCTATGCGAGAAGATTCGAAAGATTTCGACCTAATGCGCAAGACGTCGCATGAAACGCGAGACTGAAATATTACTTTTCGTACAAGTTTTTACGGCTATTGACGGCAGCTGCGTTCTTCTACGTTATCGCAAAGAAGATTAATTCGCCGGATTATTCGGGCCAAAAAATCTACGCCCATGAGTCTGATACGCTCGGTCAAAATATCGGCTATACATCCATTAAAATATTATTATTATTACATCTATTAAAATATGTTTTATTTATCGAAATTTATTGTGACTAGTAGTGAAAAGTATAGAAAATGCAGAAATGTATGTCTCCCGTTTTCCTTTCATAGAGTTCGTGCCATATCAAGTAAACAAAATTGTATGCACGTTTTATATTAGTTTACGCGCGCGTGATATTACCTACATTATATTATCTTATATTATTATTTGTGTGTGTGTGTGTATGTGTGTGTACATGGATATTACTAATATATACTTATCCGAAAATTAAAGCAAAAGTTGTCAAACACGAGAATGCCAAAGTGAAAATAATCGAGACGGCATTCGCAAATGCTTCATTACGTCGAACAGAAAACGAGAAAATATAATTTTTCGTAGATATCTATAATTGTTCCTGTAAAAATTCTAACAATTTAAATGTTGCAGGAAATAAATGCACATACGCGACTGCATCTTTTTCAAGGCTCAGATCATATTACGCTCTCACCTGTTCTGGACCTGATCCAGCTACAATAACAATTATGGACAGAAATCATCAGCCAATTTTGATTTGGAAAACTAATCTATTGATAAGACAACTTTTGTCACAACGATTGATGCCGCAACAAAGAAATTTCAACATTACCGTAAACGGCTATGATTCTAGGGTCAGATTGTTACTGCCGCCGAATTTCGATGAAAATAAATCATATCCCTTGTTAGTAAATACGTGAGTATACTCAGATTTTTCTGACTTTTTTAAAAGCAAAATTACGATTATTTTAATTTTACGCGAGAGAATTTAGAAAACAAAAAAGTTTTGTCGTTAAAACTGTCGCTGTTATATCACGCATAAAATATGAACATATAATCAAATTTTTTAAACATAATTAAATTATTCAATATTATGGAAATAATAAATTAAAATTAATTTTATTGTTGTATAAATATGTATATTTTTTATCATACATTATAGCATATATTTTTTTACGTTATGTTTGATTCAAATGTAAATATCTTTATGACGACTCGTATAAAGATTTTGAAAAATTTAAATGTTATAAAAAACAAATCTTGGGAAAAGCAAAGTCTTTGTAAAAATTAGATCGATATTAGCGTTTAATCAAGACAATGCCTGCCTATATACATTGTATATCGTTAATAGTGGCTATAGCGCAATTACACTGGTATATGGTATGATTGATCGGCATGCAAAGGGATTCGCAATCTCCATTTAAAATTAGAGTCACCTTTGATCGAGTCTGTGTTTGTTGGATCGATTCATGTTAAAGCTCTTTCGCAACGATCAATTACCTTTAATAACCTTGCTCATTTTTTCTTCTTTTTTTAAGAAGCATTTGTCGAGCGCTTAATTCACTTACAAATTTATGCTACCCATTTGTAGGACAAAGTTGGATAAAAATGATCTGCATAATCTATCACGAGGAAGCTATGCTTCTTATATATAATATATATGTATAAAATATCTAATTTTTATAAAATAATCTTTTGAAAATATATTTATTCCGCAGTTACGGCGGTCCAAACACAGTTAGAATCACTGATAATGCAAAATATGAGTATGAGTATTATCTAACAACTAACAAACGCGTAATCTATGCGTGGATCGACGCACGAGGATCAGCCTTCAAGGGCAGCAAGATGCTCTTCGAGATATACAAGAATATAGGAACCGTGGAGATCGAAGATACGATCGCTGTTACTGCGTGAGTAATTTATATATTGTTAATAATTGCGCTATTATTTCATTTTTGACAACAAACACCGTTATAAATATTCTCTTTGTTATATCTCAGAGCTCTGCTGAAACAATATAAGTGGATCGATGCGAATAGGGTTGGTATATGGGGCTGGAGTTACGGTGGTTTTACTACTGGCATGGTACTCGCAACAGATACAGCCTCTGTGTTCAAGTGTGGTATATCTGTTGCGCCTGTAACTTCGTGGATCTATTACGGTAATTAGCGACAAATTGATCATTTCTAATATAAATAATATATAAATGAGGGGAAAAATAATCTGAACTCTTAATCTTAACAATCTTTCTCTGATCTAGTCGTCGAGCATAATTGATGCGTCTTCTTAGAATCCGGTTTATTACAGATTCTATTTACACGGAGCGATTCATGGGATTGCCGACTCCCAAGGACAATCTCGCCGGTTACAATCGCACGGATATCACACGACGAGTAGAGGGAATACGAGGCAAAAAATACATGTTAATACATGGTACTGGAGACGACAACGTGCACTACCAGCAAGCGATGGCGCTCGCCAAGGCGCTGGAGCATAATGACATCCTGTTCGAACAGATCACGTACACGGATGAGGCGCATGGTCTCGAACACGTGTCCCCTCATTTCTATCACACGATGGACAAATTTTGGAACAAATGCTTTGGCTTGACCTAAACTCGTTTCTAGATTCACCGGAGAAGAGAATTATTCGCGGCTACAAATTCGATTGCACTTAAATATGTGGGATTTTTATATAATATAAAAAAAGAATGTTGAAAATTTAGAATCTATTTAGACAATTACGTTCGATGTGGAAAAATTAATAGATAGCATACGTATATTAATGTTAATAATGTGAAGAGCTTGTTGTTACAATTACAGGCGGGCCTTATGCCTCAACGTAATCTCGAAGATATCGATGGCAACAATGAAAAATATAATAAGTCATTTCTTTGAGCAAAGTGAATGTTAATTTTTTTTGTCTGAGATCGACGAAATACAAAAAATGTAATGTTTTAACAATGAAAAAAATGAAAGTTTCATGATTACATGAATAAATTCGAAAAAATGTGACACTAAAATAATAATTTTATCTTTGAAAGGAATATTATATTGTGCAAATAAATCTCTTAAAATGTGTGAGTTACATTTTTGCAACAACTTTTTATCGAAGCCGTCAATATTTTTACGAAAAGATTAAATTTGTTTGTATATAACATTTTCATAACGGAAAGGATTTTATCTAACATATATATTGTTAAATTTATTATAATATATATGTAATCGCTAATCTCGTTAACCTCGACAACAAATTTCTATAAAAAAATTTTCTTACATGTAAATAGTATGCAATAGTATGAATAGAATATTAAATTGTATAGAAAATACAAATATGAATAGAAATTAAATTAGCGATTATTAACCGTCTGTCATTTCATAATCCGTTGCTTTTACAAATAGATTAAGTTTTGCCCGTGTCATAATCCCAATAGTTTTCATATTATGGCATCGTTTAATAGAATGTTCTTTTTGTTTGGTTTTTTACATAATTATATCAAAACAAATTAAATCTATAGTCCATTAAAAAAAAAAAAAAAAAAGAATCCGTTCTCAATATTATTAGATATTATATAGTTTTATCTAAATCTTTATATTTTTAGTGTAATAATTATAATTATTATTCTGTCAGCAAACAGATGTAATGAACCTCGCGATATTGTCAAATGTTTTTTATTACAAAAAACTCAGCAAAATTTCTTGTTGTACATAGTGACAGATTTTAAAACCGATTTCCCTGTATCGATGACCTGGATTTTCATATTATTGGCCAGAAAAGAAACAAATTCTTCTCTATCATTCTTTCTTTGTATAGGATAGAATATACATACACGATGCACGTCTTGCTCTTGCATTTTCTGACAATCATGTTTTTATCCACGTAGTTCGCCTGTCCAATTCGATCAGTTAGTATGGGCAAAAGGACTTTTGGGAAATTTAATCATTCTATCCATCGTATCCGCGGATCTTGTGTGCCTTAGATGGGCGAATTCTCGAGGTAACTTGGTTCGCTGACCTGGAATCTTCGACAGTTGGGGAGAAAAATGTTTGTTCAAACATTCGAGCGAGTTTCCACTGAGTTTATGACTCTTTTCGGTCAGCGAAGATTAAGAAGGACATTCGATGGGGGATTTTCATCAAATTCAAATCGTTATTTTTTCGACATTAATATCTAATCGACGTCTTATATTTATTAGCATTGATAGATCAATTTTTCTCATACAAATATCTTTTTTAACCACACTTTTCTCGAAGCATTTGTAAATATATGTGTGCGTATTATATTTATATATAAAATTATTAAAAATATTTCAGGTATTTCATTATAAAAAAATATAGATAATAAAACAAAATATATTATTATCGCGATATAATATACATAACATGTATATATAATAAACGTAACATGTTAATATGACATCAAATCAAATCATTGAGATATTAAAGAGATAATACAATATTAAAGATATCAAATATTTATCTCGATATGTATCGAAATGATATCTTTCTCATTCGTATGCACATACACTGATTTAAATGGTGCTTTAATAGCTGATGAACATTGTGAGAGATTGCCTTGGCACGCAAATCTACAATATACGGCAAGCAATTCGATTTATTTAGATATACCTTGGTATTACTCTTCTTCATTTTAGTTGAATGGTGATCAGATAGATTCGTCAAAATTTCTGATCTTACATATACTTTAGATACTTGGAAACGATTCAAATTCAACGATTCAGATTCTAATCGATTAATTAATAAACTATATATTTTGTCATGTTTTCCAATTTTTTTAACCAATTGATAAAAATACAAGAGAAGTGCTTAAAATTATTTTTACAGTAAAAAAATCATTACAAAGTAATTACAAAGAATATACTTTAAACTATAAAATGAAATGAAGTGAGATAAAATGAAGAAGAGGACAAACGTGAATTTATCACTACTACAGAAATTCTCACAAAAGTCGATTCCGTCACGTACGGTAAGACTTCGTTTTAAGATTGAATTGTGATGAGTCCGAAGCAGAGGAAACTACATTCGATTCGCGACAAGTAGAGCCTAAACAAAAGGAACGTAGCCTATTTTCCGCGCTAGAGGAATCTGTGGTAGAGAAACGACGTTGTGTAGAGTGTAGGAGGTGTTTGGTGCGCTAGCCATTGTCGCGGTCATGCAGTTCTCGCGAGCAAAAACAATGCCACGCGTCGTCATCGATCCCGCCCAACCGCTTTTCATCGTCCGTAAATGCTATCGGCGACGCGGATAGCGATCTTCGGCCACCAGACAAATGGAGCGCGAGTACACTCGTCCAACTATAATGAGATGCAACCCTACCCCTGCTAAAAGTTTCACAAGGAATGAGCGGAGACAAGTGGCGCAGTCGAGAAGTGGGTTGGGAGAACGACAAGAACGAAGCGATGATCTAATTTGATATCTCTGAGACAATTTTCTCCACTATTTTAGTGTGATGAAAAAATTTTAACAACAAAAATAACGAGGATAAAACTCGCGACATTTAATTCGGATACGCAAGTCGATGTCAATTAAATTTATGTTAGTATTTTTAAATTAAGAAAAACTCTACTCTCCATTAATAATGTTATCGTTGGTGCAATCTCGTGATCTATCGTTCGAATGTTATTCATAGAAAAACCATGAAAAAACAATTAAAAAAACCATGCAGATTTAAATGGTAAACGATCGAATGTCTATGACATCTTCGCGTTTCGCTATTGAAGATTCTTGTTACTATGAAAACGTTACGTTAACGCGCCTTTGAATAAAAATGTGATTGACTAGCGAGAATAAGAGGGGAGAAGGTAGAAAATCCATTTCTACCTATCTGTAACGCGTGCCAATGGGTTTTGTGAAAAGAGTCAATTGTTAAACGGAAGTATCAAAGCCGCCCGGAAAATGAAACATAACGTACAGTTTGTTTTTCGTTTAACAATATAACCATTCTGACTAAAGTTGCTTTGGTATAAATATATAAATTCTCGTTATTAGAAACTTACACTCATCGTCAAACAATAAAAACTATTTATTGAAATTAAAAAATAAAAATATAATTATATAACAAAGAGAAGAAGAGATGTAAAATATATTTTAAATTTTAAATTAAGTTTAAATTTTTATACTTATATACGTTAATTATTATTTAATTAAAAGATTTACCATAGTATTAAGTGGTTTTTCATATTTCATACTAGTTATCGATAATAACATCTGTTCTCTTGTTAATTATTTGTCTGATTTCATATCTTTTTTACATTTGCATATAAAGGAGATCAAAGTATAGTATGGTAATTTAATTTATCGCAACATCAATATATTTCATTTTCGTCGTAGTCGCACGTGTCTCCCAAAATGTCTATTATTCCCGAGACAATTTAAATTTTATACAGAAATTCCCACCGCGATGATTGTTGCATAATCGACCTACAGCCATCGCTTGAAATGTCACCGGGGTAAATTTCTCTCACCGACGCGCATCCGTTCCGGATCTACTTCGAATTTGCCGCAGATCGAAACTGCATTTCGATCGAACCCGTGAGACGAATTTCCGCCAGTGTGACCTCTCGAAAGCTCGTTATTGTCCTTTGTGTGCTCGATGCCATTCTCGAATTTATCGTGTAGGATGAGATCACCCCATCTTTACAGGACGGCTACGTTATCAAGAGCGTGCTACGATATCATTTCTGTGATTGCGGCAAAATATATAGATTCGAGATGAAAACGGTAAACTTTTATTTTGTTGAAATAAATTATCGTTTCTTTTTTTAAAGCGGATCTTTAGAGCAGAGACATACAAATATATGCGCGCGCGTGTGCGTATGTATATGTACAATAACAAATAATTGTAATAAAAAAAAAAAAAAAAAGGAATGTGTAAAAACATTTATATTCTCGCATTTCATTTTATTATTTTCCAGAGTACTAGCGTAATATCTCTTTTAGTTTGATTTATCTAAACAAATTCTATCATCAAATTCTATCATCTTGCTATATCTCGCGTCGTTATTAAGTGCATTAATGACTCTTTTAAAAGAAAAACTGGAGGAGCTTCTCGTGTAACTTATTTGACGATCAAGTGGGTGTCTTGCAAGAAACAATGAAGGTCTTCATGACCGCGCGCGAAAAGTTTCCTGAACGATTAATCTCTTACCTGCCGACCCTGGCCCTTGAAACGGAAAGGTTTCCGGAGTCAAGGACGCGCATGCAACGTTTCTTGTTCCATCAATCGATATTCCTTGAATAAGGTTAGACTGCGGTAGCTTTTCATTTTGCGTGACTATGAAGGGAGGTCCCGGTACTGTAAACTACGTCGGCCTCGACACGTTCTTGGATGGTACCGCGTGATAATACGCGATATCTTGCCTTCTGTGCTACTAGCAAGGATACGTCCGAAATATGCACTCTACTATTTTCGTCATCCCTATTATAGCGTAATAACGTTTTCGCGTGTTGCCGAGACTTTCACGGATGTTTTGTATATTGAGGCAAGATTACTAACGTTCGTCGATGGTATCCGAAAAAGATGTCGACGAGAAATTCCGTGCTACAAGATTATTTAAATTCTTTAAAAGCGCGCAAAAATTTCATGGCTCGTCGTTACTATGGCATTACCGGTACGCACGACTTATGGCGTGCATCCTGTGTCGAATTTATCTTCGCCAGTTTGTGAATTTACGGAATGAACCGAGACGACGTTTATATGAGCCCATCGCGCACCCTTGGGGAGGTGCGTAAAACAACAAGACGAACGACGACGAGATCACGCGCGATATTTTGTAATGCCGCGGCGTTATACGGTATTCGAATCTCGTTCCTTACATCTTTGCAAACGTGAGTCTTTAAACAATAACTTATCTTTTTATATAGAGTAAAACAATATTACGATGAAACGCGATGTTTCCGAATATGAGCCTCTCATCAAGAATGTTTGTCAACTTCTACTAATTTGTTAAAATCAAATATATTAAAAAGCATATAATGCAAACTCTATTACAAAAATTCCATCCATTCTGCAGTTAAATAAGCATGGAGAACTCAATTTCGTTTCCTTTATCCGTAAACCTTTACTTCAGCACAGCATTGCTTGAGGTAAGCGGAAAATACAAGAAAGAAATAGGATGGATAGGAAAGAGAAGAAAACAGAAAACCGCGCGCAGATCTCTGAGCTAAAAGATGGATAAGATAAATCTCGTAAAAGTCGATATAGTCGTTCGTCTGAAATAAAAATGCTGTCTAGATCGGATCACTCACAATCAGGATAAATAAAATTGTGAGATCACTCAACAAAAGAAGCGATGAGTATATATTTATATTATTTGTAAAATTAAAAGTGGAGTTAATGATCGATTAAAATCATAACTTCCTGCAATTTTACTTCTCTTTACTCATTTTATCGCTTTTTGCACTTTCATTATCAGATTTTCTATTACACCTGTTATCAAATAAATCTCAGAATCAAAAATCTCATATTTAATTTTAACTACTAAATGTAGCTACTTATATGCATAACTGAAAACATTCGATAGTGAGGTGAAGGAAAGGAATAAATATAATGAGCAAGGAAAGAAGGAAGGAAAAGGATAAGCGGATAAATAGCGGCGTGCGATGTGATTGAGGATCATGATATATTTTATGCTAAAAGATGGTGCGACTGCATGAAAAACAATAGAGTATTTGTCGACGTGCATCTTAAAGCTTTTCAATTTTCAAAGAAGCGCAATTCCGTCGCAATTCGCGGTTAGGTGAAAAACCGGACGATATTATTTCCGCGTTTGGTTCAGTAGGCCACGTTTAATTAATTCGTTAAAATCCGCGTGAAAATATGCTCTCTGACATTACTGCCGGCGCTTTTGCATAATACGGGAATTTTCCGCATCAATTCTAATTACAGCGTAATTCTTCAATAAAATTACCTTACATATAATAGTATTTCTGTGATATTATTACAATATTATTATATAATATTTAATAATCTATTATTTTCTTTTTAAAATACAGGGTCCTATATATTATCATTTCCTATACATGCTTTTGTTTTATCTTATTATAAATTATCTATATATTATCTCGTCCGTGAATAAGATATTATTTTCAGAACGTATAAATGTTCAAGTGTTTTTATCTCGTTTGATTGAGGAATGTCTCGTAAGCTTTTCCGATAGAATAAAGAAAAGATGCACCCTATAACGATACAGGGTTGACTTTCGTGGTGGAACGCGACAGATGTGAAGAACGCGAGACCGCCGCGCTAGTGCAAGAACGGAGGGGAGTGCGCTGGATGAACGAAAGGGATGAAACTCAGAATGTGGGGACACGGATGGAAGAGGGATGGAAGATCCTGAAAGGGAGAGAGGTGGAATCGTATATAGCTAGTGGCAGTCGATGGAAGGTGAAAGGAAAGGACGGAAAGTGCAAAGGAAGGAATAAAGGGATATCCAAGTTGAAGAAGGATGTACGAAAAACGGACAAAGATGAAGAGTGAAAAAGAGAGAAATGGAAAAGTTACGGAAGAAAGAATGTATGTGATAGCAATATTCAAGAGGTCCAACGAAAGGGGATGAACGATACGAGCGAGAAAGAGAAAGAGGAAGAGGAAGAGAAAGGGAACCACAGTGGTTGAAAAGCGATGTAGATATCAATTGAGAGAAAAGGAGAGGAAGAATCGGTAGAAGCACAAGAGCGAAGAAGAAAGAGATAGTAGACGCGAAAACGGTGGGGCGGAAGATACGAGACACAGTTTTCGGCAGACGACAGAAGAGGAACAGGAATTGAAGAAGAGGGGGAATTGAGTGTAGAAAAGAGAGAGGGAGAGAAAGCAAGGGAGAGAGAGAGAGAGGGAGAAGAAGAGGAAGGGAGAAGGGATGGAAAGGGGGATGAGAGAATGAGAGAAAGACGAGAAAATTAGAAATATGGTTAATGGAGGGAGAAGTCGTGTGATATAGAAAAAGAAGAATTCAGTAGCGGAAGAGAAAAAACGGCGACACACACATAACGCAAAAAAAAAAAAAAAAAAAAAAAAGATATTTTCAAAAACTATCATAGGGCATACAAGTAAATTCCAAAACGAAGGATGTACACGTGTTATAAGGAAGGAGAAAAAGAACCTGAAACAAAAGACCGAAAGGGTTCTCCAAAATTACCCACTATGGCACGCGTACGCGCGATTGCGAAAGAAAGAGCGCGCGAGCAACAGCGCAGGGAGGGGAGGGGAGGGGAGGGGAGGGCTGTTCGCGGCGGGGGGGAAAGAGCGTTACAGAGAGACGGGAAGCTAGAGAGAGACGATTGGAGCAAGAACGAGACCGAACGAGAGAGCGAGGAAGAGGGAGTACCAGGAGGCCGAGGCTGCGGCGTAGCCTCAGTGTCGGCGCAGTGGCCGGGCCATCGTGTCCTGCCTGTGCCCAGGTCTCCGTGCTCTCCTCTCCCTGTTTCTGATCCTGTCGACAGTCATACGGACTCTGCACGATATATCGTCGTCGTCGTCATCGTCGCCGTCATCATCTAACGTTACATCTCTTCCGCGCGATCACGAGGCCCTTCTTATCCGTGGTATCTACCGTGTCCTATCGGGCATCTCTCTCTTTTTCCATCCCTCTTTCTTTCTCTATTATCTCTATCTCTCTCTTTCTTCCCCTTTCTCGGTCTTCTCTTCTCGTCGAGTCGAGGATCGAACGAATCGCGGACGAACGGCGTCCGCGTATCCGATGAGAGCCGGCGCGTCGCGACGTGGTGCGACATCCGGTGAAGTCGTCTTCTCGAAAGACGCCGCTTGACTTCCTGGCGCGGAAGAGTGCTAGTAAAATTATTCGCGTTACGAACGGTACGCGGGGTGCGCGGCTACAAAGAAGTGTATCGCATAAGGTGTACACTACGGGGGTGATAGTGGAACGATACAAGTTGCTCGGAATTAGTAACGAACGGAGGACATCCTTCACCGGGCAACAGCGGCCAGGAGGATCGAGGTGAAGAGGTGGGAGCCATGCCGCCCGGGCGAGCTTCCCTCGAGGCAGCCAGCAGGATCGTTCAGCTACCGTTTCCCTATCTTTCGAGGCTGCCTGCTCGTGTTCCCTTTTGTTGAGGTAAGAAGCCCAATAAGATTTTGCAAAATCCTTGGACTTTGACGGGATGGAAATATACTTATCGAGGATTGACGCGAAGTCGAAATCGCAGTGGTGGTTCTCTTTGAAAGCTTGAGAATGTGACTTTCGAATAAACACAGGCTAAACTGCTTCAATGGAATAAATACTCGCAAGCAAGTATTGGTCTGCATAGATGTTAAGGATTCGATGAATATTGTGAATGATTTAGAATGTCGTCTTCTATAAATCGTAAGTAGTTTGAAGATTTCTCACAATTTTTTATAAACATCTGTGTTATTTTTTCCAATAAGTCTGTCCCGGTAATAAATTTGTCAACGAGATAATTTGAGATTTTTTATGAATATAAAAAACTTACATTTATTTCTTTGTGAATAAAAACAATTTCTATTTATCCCCCGACAATGTAAATATTTGTAGCATAAATTGATATCTCTTTATTATCGAATAATGAAAATTTGCGTTAAATTACAGATAATACTTGAAGAAATCTTATTCTTTATTTTTTTATAAAAAGAAAATAAATATGATTTTATTAAAGTCGTGCATTTAAGCAATCTTAATATTTATCCGTTATTTTATAAATCTGTAAATCTATTTCATAATTAATGAACTTCGTTGATCTTTAGTTGTAATTACTCGTGAGAAAACTCAAGCAGCAGATTCCGCGCGGCTGCTGATTAGAAGACGCTCTCTTTGCCGTAAGAAAAGTCAAGAGGATTACTCTTTAAAACTTAGTCCCAATATCGCTTCTCAGAAATCGTTCGATGAATTATATTCTTCCAAGATGTTTCTATCCGATTACGTAAAATGATCGTAAAATCGATAGATTTACCAATTCTCTTCCATCAAGCTTTTTGTAGTTTTCAAAAATCTACAAGCCAATTTTTAATTTTACGTTTCTGTGACTGTCGCTGATTGTTTTGCAATATCGGAGTATGTCATGATGATATACATAATTTCTTCGTGTATATAACGAGTAATGATAGCGTATCGCTTATTCAATCCTAAACCATCGACAAATACAAACTCCCTGTTGCTAGTTTGTAGCTTTGTAAACGCCACAATTCTATCATATTTTTTAATACAGTTTTCTGACAAAAATATTCCATGGCTTAATATCTGATTCGCTCCTATTCGTATGAAGTTACACAATTTTCGATGATCTTATTAATCTTTAATTTCTTTAGGAATTCAAATTCTTCGCAAAAGTTAAAATAAATTTATTATATTATGTGAAAGAATGCGATATTTTTCTACTTTAATATACAATACCATTAGTTTTCTTTCTCTTCGATAAAGGAACAAATTTTTTAAATAATCGAAAATCCAATCCGTCTCTCGATATAATTGACAGAAGAAATATAATATCAAGAAATAACTTGTGTGTTCAATAAAGATTTTTAGAGATTTCATTTTTTATTCTTTTCTTTTTTAAAATTAGTTTACGTTAAAAGGTTCTCAACATTCTATTCTCTAAGGAAATTATCTATGGGAAAAAGAAGAATCCATTTTTTAATTCTCTCGAAAGAGACACTGGCACCGATGTGTGTATGAACCTGGAGTGTATGATTCCGGAGAAAATAAAAATTTCCACTAAAGTAATTATTTCCTTCTGCAATACTTTGATTGTATTTAGTTGTATACTATTGTATTTCATTTAGATACCTCAAAAAGTAAAAAAATATAAAATAGTTAAAAAATGGCTTGATTATAAAATATTTTAATTTTAAAATATCTTCTGAAAGAAGACTGTTCAGAAGTTTAACTATCTTTATTTCGTCTATAACTCTCTTTATTTCGTTTGTGCAATTTCCGAAGCTCATACACAAATACTTTTCAAATCTGTCAAAAGAGCAGCTTGGCCATTGTTTAGAATATGCTATGTTAAAATGATATTCTAAAGAGCATTGATTGTATCTGTTTATCTTTTATATATCTTTTCGCTTTTATTGTATCTTACAAGATTAAAAATGACAAAGTTTTCGATTAATTTGGGATAGAGTTGAAAAATGCTGTATAATTTCGAACTTTGTGCAGCGCTGACACGCAGCTTATGCATCCCGACGTGGTGCTTTTGCAACAACGAGCGCCGCATTAATTACTGGAAATCCAAGCATGAATCACGATGTACACAATGCGCGCGAACATGAACGTCAACCATCCTGTTACTACCGTATGTTTTAGGAATTTTGGCTGGTACACCACGGTCTCGATATCGATGAATCTTTGTCGATAGGGTAAACACGCGTTTCGGATTTAAAAAAAAAAAACCTATTTTTGTATTACGAGTGTGTTCGTACAGTCATACTTCGGAAACGTGAAAAATGTGACCATGTAAATTAGAATATTTCCAAACACGTAACAGATTTTAGGAAATAAAATAAATATTTCTAAAATACACTTCTCTTTTTCCCTCTATACATTTTGATTCCGCTATATCGAGAATTTATCTCGTCATTTAAAAAAAAATGTTTTGAAAGAAATATATGATGAGAAAAAGCTTTTTCTCTCTTTTATATATATAAGATAAATAATTAGAATATGATAAAAACAAAGTTAATTTTATTTTTGACATTAAAATAGTTTTTTCTATATTATTTCTTTTTGTTTCTCTGTTATATATTCTAAAATTTTCCACTTTGATAGTTGGGATCAATCTTACAGAGTATATATATAAATGTCATATTTATCGAGATAAAACATATTTAAGACTGTTCTTAAGATAGAAAAGATCTGATAGTTTCATTGTAACACGCGACTCACTCAGATCTCCCAAGAGATTGCACTGATAGGTATGTTTTATTCTTTTCGTATCTATTTAAATTTAAAACAATGCAAAATAGGACGATAATGTTCATAAAACCTCATCGGCTGTTTGCATCTTAAAAACAAAAGATGGAATTGCGAAGATCCTTGTCACAATAGATTTATATCGTCAATTTTATATTAATCTTCATTTTCTTATATCTCTCTTTCTTTCTTTTTCTCTCTTTTTCTCTTTTGATTGTATTTTCTTTAAATATATATTTTAGTATATAATTTAATTTTTTCTTCTATAGTGTAAGTAAATTAAATTACATGCGTTCCGATTTATATTGATATTTATATAAAAAATATGAATGCAAACTTGGTTTATTCTTAGCGGGCGTATCAAAATATCACGCGATAATGTTTGATAATCACGTTATAAATATGCGTATCTATTTATGTATCTAATTAAGTCATTTGATTCTCTCTAAATTATAACAGCGCCTTACGTTAGAAATTCCCACTTAATCGAATGACACGAGTTTTCAACTTCAGTAACCGCATGTGGTTGACAAAGTTACTTTCGTATCGGACATCGAATCGGAATGTCAGATTCCGACACTACCGAGCCATAATTTCTCTCGGCGGCACGCTAATTTCCTTTAACAAAATCGTTTTCGCGAATTTGGCCGTTTCTAACAGTAAAGTACGGGCAATCATTTCCGGTCTACACATATATTAATTTCCCTCCATAAGAAAGTTTCCTGACTTTAAATTTTGCCTAAAGAATAACATAAAAATAAATTGTTTCTATTATTTTTATCTCGGAATCATTTTGCATTTGTCATAAAAAAATGTGGATTTCTGAAACAAAACAAATAAAAAAAGAATTGCTAGAACGATTACATCGCATCGCTGATATTACATATTACAAAAATATCTCAGTATGTACTAATCTTGCACACGTTTTCGAGCAGGCAACGATTTGTAGCGTTCATTCTAACAATAAATACAAATATCACGAATATCAAGAAGGAGAAATATTTAATTTCAATTTCGTAAGTCAATATGTTCGATTTAGCGATTTAACTAAGTTAGTCGCTATTTTTTATCACGAAGTGGGCCAATGGGTCAAATTAAAATTTGAGGATAAATGCACGTGAATGCGCCAAGAGATATAAATTCTGATCCTGCCATTATATCGGACGTACAGACCAAAAGTTTTTCTTTTACTAACTTTTAAATTCTCTATGGAATACGGAATTCCTACGGTAAAATCGTAGTAAATTAGAACATACCGCCCCCCCCCCCCCCCC
>NW_021849240.1:610972-666751 GCF_003651465.1 Formica exsecta
AACATACCGCCCCCCCCCCCCCACCATGCAAGAATATCTAACAAAGTATGTATATATTTGTCTCGAAAAAATTGCAAACGATAATAACTCGCTATCACGGAATCGCGGTCCGGTAAAAAAATATATGATTAATTCAATTAAATTCTTTCACTTTTTAATTAAGAATCGATAAAACTTTCAATAGTATGATCATAAACTGTATATAATTAAGAATTTTGTCACAATTGTAAATTGAATATGATTAGAAATGTTATTTTCACAATAATTTTTTTTTTTTTAAATTTGATATAACCTGATGCAAATTCTAATTTTTATTCTTGCATCTAATATAATTTTAACGTGGGACTGATATATTCTAATCTCTCATCTTTTATATTTTATTATTATTGTTATTAATATTATTATTGTTATAATATTATTATCATTATTATCAGTGCGATTTCGGTATCCGATATCGGATAGAACCGGGATTTCAGCAACAGGGCTATTGATAACTGGGGAAACGGATATTTCCGGATCTTCGAACAGGAGCGATATAGAGATAAGAGATGAGAAAATATCCAATCAAATGGCCGTATAAAGCGCTACCTTTTGAAAATCACCAACAACGATCATTCATGTCCTATTAATCTACGCAGGAGCATAATGCCGTTAATTATCGATGATTTACTGCAAATTGCTGCTACATATCATGCATGTTGAGATTTTCTTATTGAAATATAAAGTACTAATGATGCGTATTAGTATCGTTTGTTATACCTTTTCATGATCAAAAGCCAGGTATTTGAAACAATTCTTGTTTAATTGACGATAAAATATTGATGTCTAAAAGTTTGTCATTTATCATAATGATGGCAAAATATCTGATCTTATTTTTCTAGTAAGAGATAATTAGATCGCGTTTGTTGGTCTCATTTATCTAGATTATTCTAGATTATTATTTTACGAGTTCCGGCAACTGCACGTTGCATCTTATATTTGTATTTTTTCACGCAATGATCTCACTTCATATTATATTACGTTATAATTCAACTTTCAAAACACAGTCGTGCATATCGCGACGCAATAAATCTCGAGATGCAATTACGCGTAATAAATTACGTTTGAGAATCCATGGTGTGTGTATTAAAAGGAATTAATCTTGATTCCGTTGGTGTTAAAATATAAAATTGCCAGAACTGCGCTGTGATCGTCAATATCTGAAATGCAATGCGGCGTTTTTTCGCAATATCTTTATGCAATGATGCATCTCGTACACGACATGATGCGAAAACTCTGTTCATTAGTTTGACTCAACTGCAATTCGTTCGTGCATACGTGATGAATTTTGTAAAATGGAAATTGAAATTATTTCTGCCTCGTAAGCGGTGAAATTATTGGACACAATTTTGTGAAATAATTGAGCTCTGTCTCGCATTTCTCACTGATGATCAAATAAGTGTTTTTTGAACACGATTGACTAATTAATCGCGTTAATCTGCGTAGTTGTCGATATGTGAATGGATAAAGCACCGTTTATATATATATATATATCGCACATGGTCCTTTGGTTTTTATTTATTTTAATTATAAGAGAAGGAGAACATTATATATAATGTTCTTCTTCTCTTATAATTAAAATAGATAAAAACCAAAGGACAATGTGCGAGTGTATATACATGGAATATTAAGTTCATTCAAATAAAACCGAGCTTTCGCTCGCAAAAAACAAGCATTTGCACTTTCCACCGCAAAACGAAAATGATAAATTATTACCGGTTTATATTTAGCGTTGCTTTTTTGACGATATCGAATGAAATGCCAAAGTAAGTTACGAGATGGATAAGCATACACAATATTTTGCATTTTCCTTAAATTTATCGCACTAATAAGGAAATAATTCGTAGTTAGATTTAATTTTTTTTTATCAATATTTATTCTGTTACTACTGGCGTATAAATTTATGAATCTGTAAAATGGAATGACTGTTTCAAATAAAGATCGACATATTTATTCACAAACAAATGGATTTAATTTTTCGCGTATTCACATTGCATTTATCCCAATTCATTATAGACGAACAAGCTATATTGTTTATCAACTTAATGTAATGTTAATCAGAGTAATTCTAGCTAAGTACACGAATTAATTACGATTTGCATTTGCGTATCTTTTTGCACGATTTATCTACAAAATAAACAAATGTATTCGATGAGATAGATTAAAAGTTTTCGTGAGAAAGTCAAGAAGATAAATGAAAATTCGAATTGGCGCATTTGTGCGAGATTCCCGAAAACTCCGAGATCTAGATTCGAGCGGATCTCGGTCCTCCAAGCTGCTTTCAATTTTACGAAAAAAAAAGAGCGACAGCCAACAAAGCATGCCATCTCAATGTTGCGAAGGGATGGTTTTGTTTACGGCAAACTCTCGCGTTGCATGTAGAATGCTCAGGCGGTAAATGAATTCTGCCGACGACATGACGGTTTCATCGTTTATATATGAGACCGAACAAGGAATTTATATGCTATCGCTTGCACGTAGTTTCAGTATGTTACATACGAACATGAGTTGTTGCGTCCACCGTTTGACGATTTATCATTCGATTTATCATCTTTATTACAATGAGAAATATATTTATGTGAATCACAACCCCTTTTCCTAAACTATTGCTACAGAAGAATAAAGTAATGCGTGTTTCGTTATATAGCGAGGAATGTCGAAAAATAAAGCACCCGATTATGTGTACAATCGTGTATGTGTGTGTGTGTGTGTACGCACGATTGTATCCTTGACAAGAAATTCCAGTTTACCACTGTCTATCCTCAAGCGAAATCGCTCCTCACCGATACTGATCCTTGTTGACACGCTCGCGAGGCGATGATGTGCTTCAATGCCGGAAATCATTTTCTCTGCGGAATAGCGGCAATCTAGAAAGCAACCGCCCGTCCCGATCGATCCGCCCGACTGTTTCATTCGAGTCGCGAAAAGGATTCGGGATGTCCATTCTATACCCTCTGACAATCGCTTTTTGCACCGTTCCATATGCGCCTATTTTTTTTTTTTTTTTTCTATACACGTGTATACGTTGTTATTTTGACAAAACCGTCAAATCAATAAAACATATTAATATACCAAGGCATATATATAAGCAGTTATTTTACTATAAAATTTTTAACGTTGTTAAAAATGCAGTAGCTGCGTCAACATATCAAATTCATAATTATAGTATATTGTTATGTTTTACGAGCAATGAAGAAATCGCTTCAAAGATAAAATTTGGAAATATAAAATAATTATTCATATACATTGATATGTTTTATAGATTCAACCTCTACGTCGCTGCGACGAAAAAATAATCGCACTTACAGCATCTTCAGATATTATTGTGTGAATAATACTATTTCTTCGCCATACTTGGCCATTTTAAACTCAAATAATAAGATTTTGACATTGGTGATTCATATGTTTAAATAATTGTTTGACATCTAAAAATTTACGCGAGATTAATTTCGGTATTTCTAATTGAGAAAATAAAATAGAGAGACATTTTATCGTTGCGTTTTAAGCTGTGTTATCGTTGCCTATCTCGGCGGCACATAGCCGCAAATTGACCAGAGCAATCATAAATCCTATTACACTTTCCTACTTGCGCTCCCATTGTTATCTACTTATTTCATTTAATATCTTCTGAATAAGATGCTTGAATATTTATTTAATGTAAGATAAATGAAATCAAGCAATTTACATAAGAACAAATCATATTTCTTATTGTTGCACTCGTTATCATTGCAAATTTATATTTTTATAAACTGCTAGTTTATCAGATTATCTTAGTGTATCAGGAAAAGATTAATCCTCTCTAGTTTTTCCTTTTTTATATTATTTATCTTATACGTGCGTGTGTGTGCAAGACATTATATACATATATGTATAAAAGTAAAAAATAATTTGACTCACCGGTACGATGCGCAACAGAAGAGTTGTAGGATATTATGTCGATCTCTAGGACGATCTGTAATATATAAATATATATACATTATATATATATAAACCAGTGCCAAAAATAATAAATATCTCGAAAAATAATTAATCCACGAAATAAAATTTTTTAATTTGTTTTTTACTAGACCTTTAAAATCTTAAAAACACTGTATAATTTACGAAAAAAATTTTTTGTGTATTGTTGAGAAAACAATTTAAAATTTTATGTATACACATATATTACAATCATTTTAAATGGACCACCAGTCAACGCGCGACAAAGATAAACGAACAATTAATTAATTATTAATAAAACATGAGTAAAAAATAAATTTAAAAAATTATAAGATGCTTACCTCCATGGTTTAGATTAAATTAGGTTAAGTTGCTCCTTCGTTACTCGATGCCTTCCTGTCACTTCCTCTCTTGTTCGTCATTCGTTGCTTTTTCGTAGTATTCGCACTTATAATTCGCGAAAACCCGATTCATGTGATCGCGCACGTATCAATGAGCGAAATATCGACGATCGCGCAACACTTTGTACGGCACTCCCGATTCCCAATGTTAATTAAACGCGACGCTTTATTCGCAATGATAGGACGGCGGCAAAGTTACATATGCATGAAACTACAACCTGTTCAGCATTTGAAAATCACGCGGCCAACTTCTCACCTATCTCGGTGACGCTAATTTCTGTTGCTAACGCGTGAATAATATACGCTCGTATTTTAGGACAACTTTATTGTACTTCGCGTTATAAGTGAATAAATATAAAAGTTAAAAAAAAAAAAAGTATTAACGATATAAATATTTGCGGATCGTAATATTACAAAATATAATTAGATTTTTTCATCGTTCACACGATATAAGCTTCGACGGAATAAATCTCGCAAATTACGCGCTTTGATAAAGTACAACGATGTATTTTAACAGCGAATTTACACGATACGTGGTTGGAAATTATGGGATTAATAACGGCTGTAATTAAACGACTTAGTAATTAAACGCGTTGCAATGTCGTTCGACTTGGGGTCGATTAATACTGTCGCGATGTTCTGTTACTGACTCGAAGAATATGAAGAGTACGAGAATGATATCGGTTATTATGGGCGAGTTGATAGTTTATAATTGATAGGGTTAAGACGCGTTTGAAAATCATTAATAAATAGTCGACATATATACCACATCTTTTATTTGAAACTGTCGCTTGGAAAAAACATTACGTCTCATTTATTGCGAAAGTCAAACAATTACGTAGACTAATAATTGCCAATTGTCATTGTCGTTGGAAATAATCGCGCGCGGAAATACAAATTTTCGCGTTCCTCTCGAAAAGAATATGACGATATTCAGAGAAGTTAATGCTGCTACCTGCTCGAGCGTCGAACAGCGTTATATTTCGTTGTCATTCTAATTCATGAAATATTTAACGTATTACGAAGTAAGTAGGGAATATTTCGTGAATTTGATAAAACGTATAATTAATAATGCATACGGAGAATCTCGTATCGGTACCTTCTCGCTCGAGCGTCGTCACGTCAATGCCAAGGCCGCAGGCCGTGGAATGTAAACAACAGCGCCGCTAGACGCTAGACCGGCTAACTGCATTCCAATGCCGTGACGTAGCTAGTTATTGTTGTCACCACGAAATATTTATGTGACTAGGGCCTAGGGCTATGTTACACTTGCGATCGTAACACTCGTGGAGTTTTTTCATCTTTGTTATTCGTCGAGAGTTATTAAAAGATAGATAAAGCTCGCGAGTGTTGCGATTACCAAGTGGAACGTAGTCTAGAAAAGAAACGCGGAATATTCTCGATTATTAATTCGATTCGTTCAATATCGTACAGTACTCGAGTAACATTGATATCATTTTCGTACTTTTCCGTTAATACGAAACAGATAGACTTTGCGATATCGCAAACGCGGATATTTCGCGGAATTCCATTCGATCGTAAGACCGTCATGCAAATCTAATTATTTTCGAATATTTAGTCTGTAGATATTTATCTTTAATATATAAACTTGTATTTTTATTCACTTATAAAGTAAGATAAAATCGAATTACCTCGAGATGCGAACGTATACTCGCGACAAAAGCATGAAAATTTCGTAGGCTGTTCTATTATTTCTTCTGAATATCCGTGCAAAACCTGAGCACAATTCTTTTAATGGTTTGGAAATTATTTAAATTTAAAGTTACTATATATTGATTCTTATGAAAAATCGCGTATTGTAACACTTATTTGACAAATTTGACAAGAAAAAATATTGCCAGCGAAACAAAAATTTTCACATATATTAAAAAAACTCTAATAAATATTTGTGCAAAACTTGATTTAGATCCACTTACTCGTTTAAAAGTTAATTCTTTTTATAATCCGGATTTATTCATTTAATTTTTCAAACAGTATAAACGTAAGAAATATATTTTTTTTGTTAATTTTGACAGCTTTTTGCTACTATTGTACAGCCAAAACATCCTTAAAGATAGCTACCATCTTCCGGGTCGAATGACATCGGTTATTACGCACATCGCATATCGCATCTAGATATTCGCGCATCATGACTGTAACGACGGAAGTAGCTATCTTCAAGCGTGAAGATATATGATATTTTCATCGATAATATTGGTAGCATTGCCGTGGCGAGTGACGCGTGAATTGCCCGCGTAATTTGCCAAATGAACATCAAGCGTGGGTCGCGTATAATAATTATCGCATTTATCGTAATATAAGATACACGTCGAGTGCGATTAACATTGGTAGAGCCGCGTGAGTGTTAATATTTTACCGACTATTGTTCGCGCGATCGTAAATAACCGGATTTTCGCGTATGAGTGTAAATTTCATGAAGCAACGACGAACGAACAAGAGAGAGGAGGGGGAGGCAGGAGGGACGGCGGCAGAGCACAACCGTGGGGTAAGCAATTTATAATTTCTTTAATTTGTTATTTTTCTCACTTGTGAAATTAATCGCCCGTTTATTTCCGTGATAGTGATCCATTTTAAATTATTGTGTAATATAATGCATAAAAATGCGTAAAATATGCTAAGTTTTATTCTCAAAACTATTTAAAATATTCATAATATTTTTATACAAATGCACGTGTAAAATATATTTCCAGAGATAAATTGTATGAAAGTTTTGTATATAGGTATATATAACTTACTTAATTGGATTATTTTTCTATATTAGAATTAGATTTTTATTTCTCATAACTTTAATAAAAGTTTATATTAAAAAAATGTTTTTCTCTCGTAAATTATGCAGTATTTTTTACTGAATATTTATATTTTTGCAATCAACGTGTTTTGTATCACAATTATACCGAGGTGAGTGTTAAATCATTTATTATTTATAATTTGGAGGTAATGTGAATTTTGACAAAAATTATATCATGAAAATTTCATTTCTTCTTCTCACACATAATAAACTGAAAATTTAAAAAAAAATATTTGTAAAAAGAAATTTTAATTTGAAATATTATCCACATATCTTTACGCTATCACATATACGAGTACATGTGTCGCGCTGAAATATTACGATCTCGATTATATATACGATATTTTAATACGAATTTCAATATTTCAATTTTCTCCAACGTATACTAACGTTCGAATTTTATTTCAATTATCTTCTCTCCAATAATATATAAAATTATATATTACATTATAAAATTTTAATATTCCTAATTTTTTTATATTTGTAAAAAGAAATTTTAACTTCAAATATTATTCCCGTATTTTTACGGTATCACATATATCTCGCGCTGAAATATACGATTTCGATTATATTATTTCTTTATATATACGACGATTTTATTAGTGACAATTTTAATATTTCAATTTTCTCCAGCGTGTACACAGAATCTTTCTCGCTCGAATTTTATTTCAATTGTCTTCTCTCCAGCATGCATAATTTGTTTTATCGAGAAAGAGACACACACATGTTAGTATCTCATTGCATAATAAGATTCGTTTTCCTGCTCGCGCCGGTTATTAAAATAATGTCAGCCACTGCGTTTATCGTCGCGTAAGCTTGTCCGAATAACGGGCAAGGTCGAAGGAGCAAGTCCTGAGCACATTATTCCGTATTAATCGCGAGTAATTAACATTCATGACGCGAATTAGCTTGTATTGCCGCGTATTCGCGGACAGAGCGACAGAGCGACAGACATAATAAACTGAAAATTTAAAAAAAATTTAAAAATAAAAAATTGATGGAGCCTTTCATTAATTTTGCATTAGAAAAAAGAAAACATATAACATTACATGTTATCACAAATAAATAAAATTTCAATTTTCTTAATTTCTTTGTATTAAAAATTATATAATATATATAATATAATATATAATTAGTAGTCCGCTCGTTTGAACGGCGTTGCGGTACAACAAGAGAGCAAGAGAAACGACAATGGTTAGGACGACGTGATAGAAACGGGAATTCGGGACTTGTACATGTATCACTAATTCGATATTTTCCTTATTCCCAAAATTTCGAGGTGCTTTCATCGTCGTTCATTCGGAAATATTTCACTCCGAGTTTGACCTTCGAGATTTTTCCTGTATTGTTCTATGCCTTCCGTATATGTATATGCACATATGCACCGGGAATTAGTTAGTAAAGTCAGCTGGCACGAACGCAGCAATATCGATCGTATGCGTGATACTCGCTGCGTTGCAATATTGTGGTAGATTATGAACCCGATTGTATCGAGTCGAATGTTTTCGCGAGAGGGAGATCAAATTAAGATTCTATGTCATTAAAAACAAATAAGAAAGTATAAAAGTTAAAAGGTAGAAATGTATAGATAAAAGATTCTCTTCTGCGTAAAAAATTGTCCTAATATAAAATTAATCAAATACTATAGAAATACGAGAAGAGCGTCTCGTTTAAAACATATAAAGTTATTTCGCTATACGTCTAATGCAATCTCATAATGTGTTATCTTTTCAAAATCGTACAAAACAAATTGTTCCGAAGGAAGTGAGTTCAATCGAGCTGATTTTCCAAGATATTGAGAGAAAATATATTCATGCACGTCAATTCCCGATGCAAAGTTACGATGAATCCTAAAGTGAATTCTTCGACAGTTTCCGGAAGCTGTATTAGCATACAGCTCGGCCTCTTACGAAATTGGTTGGGATAGTAGTAGCGCGATGGTTAAAAACATCATTTCAGCATCAGAAACAGGGCGCGGTAAAAAGAGGTCTCCCCTATACGAACATTCATCCCTTTCAAGGGCCTCTCGATGTATACTAAAGCACAGAACTTTTACGGAGGAGAGAATTTCACGTAACGTGGTCGAAAGAATACAGTGGTTTACAATGCGGTGCGAAAGAGCGACCCTAATATTTGCATCATTTTTTGGCATCGGTCTATCAGAGCGCGTTATTCTTTTATTATTTAACGTCGAAATCATTAGGCAAAAATTTGTAACATTCCAGGAAACAACATTCCGCTATATGTGTATTTACTAGAAATCAATATCTCGAAGCGGAAACGCGATTCTTTGAAGCGTCGCGAGATGTTCAGTTTAATACTAAATATGAAAATATTATCGCGTGACTTTTTAATAATTATATGACTAGTGGATTTTTCTCTTAATGAAATTTTTAAAGGAAATGATATAATATACTATTAGAATTTTAACAATTTTCTCCTAGTGAATCAAACCTAGTTAAAGACGAAAGAATTGGCATAAATCATTTTTTAGATTAATGTAAAATTGAGATCAAAGCATTTCACGAAGCATCTTTACGATGCATAAAAACAGCTGATTCTTTCGCGCAATAAACAGAAGTTTAAAACATCGACAATTACAGTACTGTTAATTTTAGTCAAAAATTTAGACTTTTCAAAGCAAACAATTCCAACATTCGTAACATTTTATATCATTATTTATATACAATGTGATTTTTTAAATATAGCTCTTTCTTTGTTATGGAAAATAGGATTTTCAACGAGAAACTAAATTCCCACATTATAAAATGCCGCATCAAAACTCGAAACCCGAACATCGAAATGGATGGATACTCGAGGGAATTAATGTTAAATATTTCCCGCAAGGGAGATTACTCATTACGATAATATTTATTCCTATGTGCAAATATGCGTTTATTTTGGCGCAAAAATATTTGCAATTTTTGCAGATGCGGACACATCGATGAAATATCTCGATGTGACAAGCGCGAGCACCTGTGGCATTCGCCGATATCGTCCGAACACAAAACGAACTCATTAAACTTGCGCAAAGTATTCTTTCTTCTTTAACTAGGTTTGATTCACTCGGAGAGAGAATTGTTAAAATTCTAATAGTATATTATATCATTTCATTTCTTACAGTTATATCGTTTTATATGACTACCAAAAAGCATAAATACAATGATTATCTATTATAGCTCGACTATTTTTTCGAGTACGTGCACACATATATATAAGAATACATTTTAAAACTCATTCACACGTTTCTCGCTTGAATATGTGCGGATATGGCCTGTGATATAAGCAGCCGTCCCCCCCTTTCCTTCTTTGTTCTTTTTTACATTAACACTCAGCTTGGGTACCAATGTGCAGACAAAATTGCAGTTCTATCTTCAAATTTCGTATTAATCGAAAGTTATGGAGATTAAGACATTTGCGATCCTGCGACCATCGAATATTTTTATTACATTTATAGAGCAGGAAATAAAAAAAAAGCTTTTTGTTATAATAAATATTAAATATTACAGTTTTACCGCAAGAGTTTAGATCGTAGAATTGATAATTTTTGGCGTCCTGATAAAATAATAATAACTAGCAATTGATTTAGTTATACAATAAACGGCTATATGAGAAAACTAATAGGCTTTTGATATCTCGCGCAGCGAGTAAACTACCGGCATCCTTATTCTAGCAGGCATCAACTGCGCCTGAGAAACTTTAGTTAGCAAAATACGCCGTCGGCTAAGCCATTACCAGCACGTTAGAAACAATTAAGTTACTCTATTTGGCCGCCCAACTCGACTATCATGAGTTTATTTTGTCGGCTCCTCTCGTTCTTCATCTCATCAATAGCGGCTTGATTAGAAAGTTCAAAGTAGCGTGAATAATACGAGAAATCTTATTTCGAATAACTTTGCTTTTATCCAAGTTTCCATACAAGAGTATGTTTTATTTGACATATAAGTACATACGGAAAGACGATATTAAAATTTGCAAAACTATTCCCACTTCTTCATTGTTCATCTCTCTCATCGAGTACTCGTTAATTCAACATTTCATTGCCCTCCTCCCCCTCCTCATCTTCCTCTCTCTTCCTACCATTATTCATCTTGTTATCATTTTACGAAAAATAATTGCTCTTTATATATTTCTTAATTATATAACTTTCTGCAATAAAAATGCGCAAAGTGGCTTTACTGACATTGCGAACTGTTTTGCTAAGTTTTGAATTCTCCTCGTTTTAATGAGCATTTGCATAAATAACGACGCGAATATAAAGCCAAGTTTTCGGGCGCCGCGTACTTACGTTAATCTTTAACTGTGGGCGTCATTAAAGTCTGGTTTAGCTCTTTTCATAGAAACGATGCCACGCACGCCGTTATAAACTTGATAATTCTTTACCATAATCTCTACGCTATGCCATATATTTATAAAAATGAAATTATGTAACAATGCGCGCGCGTTTTATATCGCTTATATAGACAGTGGATGCGGCTGCCTCTCTCGATTTGCGAACTTTCGGCACAAATCTCGATGTTTTGGCGAGTTCAGTTTTCAAATTTATGACAAATTGAAATTTTCTATCATGAGAAGAATGTCCAGTCTATAGGCGTAGAAGAGTGTATCGATACAAGTAAAATCAATTGTTGCGTTAGCCAATAATGCTGAATGATACTCGGGCCTCTCTTTTATATATACAAAAATCCATTAATCTCTCGTTTCAAGCGCGTTGTTACGTTTTTAATTCGAGTCTCGTAGCTTGGACTTTTTTCTACTTGTATCGTAGATAACATCATTGATTTAAATGAAAATAGATGTCGGAGATAAATTTAAATTTCAGTTCTTGTCGTTAAGAGATTTTCGTGTCCCAAAAGTGTGTTTAGGTACAAAATTACGATCCGCAGAGAAGCAATATCGCCATGGAATATCACGCTTGTGAATAATTAAACAGGATTCGTAAGAGTCGGACGCGGTGCAGCGGCGGTCGTCTGCTTTTGAGGGGTTCTTGTGCCGAGTTTATGCCATCAAATGCAAATGCACATTATTCAGTTACTTACACTTCCATTCTCGGAAGATATGCGAATCCGTATCTATACAGTTAATGCAGAAAGCTTGCCGCATTTCCAACGACCTACTCTTCCACCCACTCTGTTAATGCGCGACAACGTGTGCGCGAGTCAAGACAGGCAATGTCAACTGACGAAAAATTCTGTTTACTCGGTTCTCTGCATTCTCCAATTCGATTAGTCGCGTTCATCATGAACAAATTTGAATTAAAATCAGGAGAATCTTGCGCGATTGCGATGATTTTTGTTATGCGCATTTGCAATAAGAAAAAATTCCGTAAGCTGATTATGCGTCAAGAGATACGGAGCAAATCTTGAGTAAATTATTATGGCAAAATGTATCGATAATTTTTGTTAATGAGAATAAAACGTCGGTGATATATATGTCGCTGTCAGCCATGAAAATCAATGTTTGGAAATTAATAAGTAGATTCTTTCTGTTCATCAGAAAACTCGATACTGATAATTACCAATTATTAATGATTTTGATGAAGTGCAAAGTGTATAAAGAGTGGGAGACGAGAATGAAGAGTATCGAAAGAATGAAATAAATAGATTGAAAAGTATTACGAAAAAGCGAGAGAAACCCGGCATGAAAATGACTTTTCTCATTATTTTGTTTCAAATATAATATTTCTAGATTGAAAAAATAGTAATTGCAGTTGTAATTGTGCATAATGTTCTGGTTTCTTCATTCTCCACTCTGCGTCCTTTTTATCAAGGAAAAAATACCAGCGCAAAATATATAAGAAAGCTTGTAATTAATAGAAAAATAAAATTACGTCAGGAGATTAAATCGTATTAGAACATGATGTTGTATCATGAGAAAAAAGATAGTCACGAATTTAATTTCGTCTGACTATGCTAAGGCACTTTACCTTGTATCTGTCTTGTGGAAACGTCAATTTTATTTGCCTGTGATCTATCTTCGAGAGCTTTCGTCAATTTCCTAAACACAAACCAATCTAAAAAAAAAGAAGAACAGGTAAAACAAAGAAATATGAGTTTTCCTCGGTTACAAATGGATATTTGGTTGAAATGAGAATTTTTTCTATCTTAAATTTCTCGCAACTATTAAAATGTTATCGTCTATCATCGAAAAAATGGTTGATATTAAAAAACAGTCAACTTTAAATCAATAATAGATATTTTTCGCTCAAAAATCTCTTTAAAACGATCTTTTTTCATCGTGCCTTAGGCACTTTCCATGATCGAAACGGCATTACCGAAATGAATCGCACAGTATAATTCACGCCCTTAATTAGAAAGGATAATATTGCAGTGAACCACACGAAATATACTAATCAACAAAAACATTTAGCCCCAAATGTTTCCTTTAGTCTGTACTCGTAATATCCGTTTTATTAGCACTTGTCTCCTCTTTCGTCTAGTTTCGGTCGATTGTGCTGAATTCGCTTTTCCAACAAGCCACGAAAATCCGCAATTGCTGGAGAAAAAGTCTAACAAGACTGGCGAGTATCTGTAGAGAAAGCTGATTGCATAGCTCTATTCAAAGGGGCCCTGGATTAAAACTACTTTGAAATTACGCGACCTCAGCTAAAATGCATGAAAGAGAAATTAAAATCATTTGCGCCTTTAATTATCGTAAATAACATAAATTTAGAAGATATGTCTAAGAGAAACATATAATATATATATATATATATACACATACAGAATGAGATGAATAAAAAGAACAAACGCGCGCTCTTTATTAGCATTTATATAGATAAACTATATACGAAGACTAAAATATGCGTGTGCAGATGCTAGGAGTAATTAACCCGATGAGATAAAATTTTTCCAGAAATGAAAAAGGTTAACTTGTTTCTGTGAGAATCATCAAAAAATTTAAATCGCGCGGCGATAATCGCGGTTTGCCAAACAGGGTTAAAATGATGTTTTAAATTAACAACACTGACGTGCGCAAAGTAGTCGTATAATTAGCGTTTTACTCATGACAATAAAGTTAATTAATCGCGCTGTTGCACGCGAGAGTATAGTTCTTAGAAATTTTTTTTTCGATTAAATGTACATATATCATAATGTAATTAGAGGGTAACGAGGCATATTTTATGCAATCACGCGTATAATCAGAGCGATTATTTGCTCATGATGTGCTATAATTATTTTATATTGGCGATTGTTGGGATATTGAGTAATCACAGATGCAAAATTTACCACGAGGTTTAACAAATACACGACAAAAAATAATTTTGAATAATTATTAAGAAAGACTCAAATCAAAAGAAAGATTAGATAGTTATCTCTTTCAAGATTATAAAAATATTGTAATTAAATTTCCGTCGTTGCTGAATATAAATTGTAATATAAATTGATAAATTTTTAAGAAATTTAATAGCGAATGCACGCTTCAATTTTCAGTTTTAATAAAACTACACTCTTCAATTTTCAACCGCTATAAATATAACGAAGCCCGTTTATTCTTTATCAATTAGACTATGACATTTTAATTGTATGAGATTTGCATATCAGATTTTAAGTCCGAATGAAGTCGTTAGAAATCTGAACTAAGACCGTGAAAAAATGCAGTTGGTCTGCAATATTAGCGAAGTGTGTTGGTTTCCTGAAGTCAAGAACGAGAATATTCGGCATTTGAAACGAAGTCCGAAAAAGAACGAGAGAAAGGGATGGCTTTTAGCTCAATCCAATGGGTGAAACTTCGTGAAGGAGCTCGCTTAAATTTCGAATTCACGCTTAGTTGAGAGGATGAGCGATTGAATATTCTACGCAGAAGAATGAAGAAGAGCAGAAAGAAGGAATGAATAGAGCGTTACGGGAGAAGGGAAGAGAAAGAGAGATCTCTGCCATGATTGGCCTGGGTTCTCGTTCTACCTTCGTCACCTGCATGTTGAGATTGCCATTTTGATATCATCACTATTCTCTTGGAGCCGCTGTCTGTGTATACGCGTGTAGCTTTCGCGTAGATGTATGTAATGTAAAAAGAAAAAGACGATCAGCTAACAAAAGTAGAATTAAATAACAATGTATTTTTCATCCAGCAATCTATCACAAAGATTATTTACTTAACAAAATTATCCTAAGAGAGAACGTGAAAAACAAATCTTTCATGAGCATTAACAGCATTACTTAATTGATTAACCGATGATTATAAAAAATATAATACGCGCACTTTTTTTCTTTCTCTAATCTTTCCGTGAGGTACAGATATAAGCTCATATACTCCTATGAGAACTGACATCTTTGAAGGGGATGATATATATTGATAACTTTGTCGTGACACGATCTGAATTATTTGAATATAGAAAGTGATATATAATTAAATTTTTTATAGCTTTGTTAATAAAAAAGCGTAAGTTAATAAATTTAAAATTTTGTAAGATCAAACAATATAAGTATAAGAAAGAGAGATAGTTACGCTTATCCACGATTAATCTTTTATCGTCGATGAATTCCGCAAGTAAAAGTTGTTGAAACTTTTTCGAAAATCGGATTGGAAGGGATCAAAGAAAACGCAATTGGTTTTAAGCAAGACTAGAAAACTATTCGTTTAAGGATAGGATTCGATTAAAGGTTCTATTTTGAGATTGTATACAGTAGAAAGATAGAATGATAATCAGAAGGAGAAGAAATGTATTTTTCATCCAGCAATCTATCACAAAGATTATTTACTTAACAAAATTATCCTAAGAGAGAAAATCGTCGATGAATTCCGCAAGTATAAGTTGTTGAAACTTTTTCGAAAATCGGATTGGAAGGGATCAAAGAAAACGCAATTGGTTTTAAGCAAGACTAGAAAACTATTCGTTTAAGGATAGGATTCGATTAAAGGTTCTATTTTGAGATTGTATACAGTAGAAAGATAGAATGATAATCAGAAGGAGAAGAAAAATATTTTCCTTGAAAATAAAATATAAAATAGCTTTGTAAAATTGAAGATTAAATAAAATATTCAGGTAAATAATTAAATATGTCACGGGAAAGAGAAAGAAGAAGAAGAGACAGAGAGAAAAAGAAGATGCGTGGCTGTCCTTTATATTGATCTTCTCAAGAGGTACGCACATCTCGACCGAAGGATAGATGTATCTGTCTTAGAATACAAAGAGGATAAGGAAAATAAATCCGATTTCAAAATGGTACTGCAAGAAGGCGAGAATTAGAACTGACGTCATGTGGCAAGGATGAAGCTAATCCTCGAGTCTTGAAATTAACTTGATTGTATATACATCGATCAGCTCTTGGCCTACATCATGGATGTATATCGGAGGATATTGCAATACGAAGACTTTTTATTTCGATATATGTCAAGAGAGAGAGAGAGAGAGAGAAAGAGAGAGAAATTTTGTCTCCCGTACGGCATTTTTTTTAAAATAAATTTGGCACGCTTTTTCTCTTTTTTTAGTTTGACGTGTTCCAAGTTTTTATTTTTCTATGCTTCCCCGAGATTAAGATGAGAAATCGAGGAAAGAGAAAAAAAGAATAGATATAAAGAACAAAGCGACAATGGAGCGGTGAACGCAAGGAAAGGGAATGGAAAATGAGACAAAAAATCTAGAGAGAATGTTTATTCAGTCGTGAGCTCGAAGCCACTCTCAGAGCTATATTCGAAAAGAAATAACGAACGAATGAGACCAACGCTCTTTTAATTACGTTGCAAAAATGGTGTGCCGTTCCTTTCCTAAACGTAAGTTTTGTTTTCGAAGATGTCTCCTAAAAAAATAATTTATTACGGAATTCGACGCTGCAAATCGTGATTTTTAAATAAAATTTAAATTGACACAGAATATATTGGAGAAAAATCACTTAGAAATCATTGTCAACATTAATGTAATTATGCTTCTCAATCATTACTGATTTAATCATATTTATTAATGTCATTTATTGATATCAAAGGAAATTTGTGTGTTTTTACACTGTTGTATTATAAAGTTATGAATTTTAAGCGAATTCATAATTTTTTATGGATTCGCTTAAAATTTATAACTTTATAAATACAATAGTGTGAAAACACACAGGTCTCCTTTGATATCAATAAATGACATTAATAAATATGATTAAATCAGTAATGATGGTGATATACTATTAATGTGATAAGTGCACAGTGTGATAGATGCAAAATTTGATGTTAGTTGAGATGTACTCTTATACATTCTTTAGTAGGACTGTGGGGTTGTGACGTAAATAAAGTAATTATGCAAACACTAAATTAGATATTAAGAATTAGTATAATTACAAATAATCAAGTATTTAAATCATTGTTTGCATGCATTAAAATTTATGTGAAACTTTATAAATAATCTTTTTATGCATTCGCGATATATAATTCCACGAAAAATATCTGTAGATCGTTCTTCGCATAGCGCACGAGAAAGTCACTTCCGGGTGGCTTTAAACTGATAAAAGTGAGAATATGAGCGAAAAATGTATAACAACAATGAATTCCTTGGAGTTGGAAATCTTTTCGACCGGTCAAGTTTTATAAAAAGCCAAGATGATGGTTGTTTGGGTCGATCCGAGCGTGCTCGACCGTGAGAAATTTCAATGCAGTTGCAACTGCAGTCGGTCAATGCTTCACGATTTGCGCACCGTGCCTGACTTACAACGACTGTGTCTACTGTATTACTCGCCAGAATATATTATCGGATGGACGTTCAAGACGGATATAAATATTCAAAATGTTCGAATACACGGATGATTGAGTTGTCAACTTGCTCATCGTTATAGTTTTATAATGTACGCCAAAATTAAATTTATACATTAAGAGATTCCATAAAATAAAATACCTATAAAATTGCGGATGTTTAAATGCTATTTTGACGCAAGAAAAGCATTTATAAGTTTGTAATTCATAGAATCTATCGGTACGCTGATATTCCATAGTTCTGGTCTATAATTCGTCGAATGTTGCGCTGAAAAGAGAACACTGTGTTTTTTTTCGAAAGTATTTGCGTTTCTCCGTCACAGTATCTTTAAATATCAACAATATTGTATCGCGACTGCCAACGACGATGCTGCGATTATTTTTTACGCGCGCGTATTTTTATGCGATCTAATATAGTTTTACGAGCGAACGATCGAACTATTGAGCTTTCGTCGAAATAGTCGATGATCGGACGCTCGTGTCAGTGTTTAATAATGAAGAGGAAAGAAACGATTGTAGTTTTGGAATGTGCGCGTCCGCTTATATAATCATTTGTGTGAGTTCGCGTATGTGTGAGATAAATTTTCCTCGAAACACAAAATTGCCCGTTGTAACATCGATACAACGTTTTTAGATGTCACGATAAATTCTTTTCGCGTTTCACACACATACACATACACATATAACGTGCCATGGAATAGAAGAGATCATCTCAAAATTTTCATCGCCGTTCTCATGCTATTCTGATCTGTCTAAGTGGGCCACTCGCGAATCGTCTCGGCCATAGTTAGCCCGCCTGTGGTCGCACTTTGGTGACTCGTTGTTTTCAATTAGCGTGCTTAAAGCTCTTCAACACAAAGTCACTTAAGTTTAAATAGCATCTGAGAATAGATATGGAGGAGGTATGCAAACGAGTTTGCAGCATGGCAAGAAACTTGGAACTTTGGATTTTAATGTTTATCTAACAATTTTATTGGTTTAGTATGTACATACATACATACATATATATATATATATATATGTATATATATATAAACTTTGATAATATATTTTAGTACATACACACAAATTAAATAAAGTGCATGCATCTAGTTCAATTTGTTCAAAAACTGCATCGATTCAAAACCACAGGGAGAAATTTTATAGAGACACTATTATTACACACACGCGCATTACACACTGATTCATATTACTATTCCTGTTATATTACTATTCCTATGACTCAAGTAATAATAATGTTGCAATTAGTTTAATAGTTTAATAAAATATATTTCATGTCGCTCGTAAACCTGCTGCAATGCATTTTGATAAGAATAGATGAGATATTATTAGAACAGCCCAAGAGCACGTGACGACGAATGCGATTTAAGTTATTAATATCTAGCTGTAAGATCTGCTTAATCGCTTCTCGCGAAGATAAACATCGTTCGAGCCACGTTTTAATGAATAATAAATATGTATCGATCGATATGTCGTCAGATTTAACTAGGAATCGTTAGGATAAACTCATGACTCGTTTTATTATATGTTAGTTTTTGGCATGCCAGCCAATTATCTTTCAACTCTTTTTTTAATATTTCCAGTTTTATATATGTTTTACAATATTGTGCGATGTTGAGTGAGTGGAAGTGCGATTTACCTGTATTTTACAATTTCCGATTTAATATTATTCTATATTTTATTGTACTTTTCCTACAATAATTTTATTATGTTCATATTTCGAGAATAAACTCGTGGTGGCAAAATTCACACATAAATTCATTGTAGAAAGATTATTAATATTATTAAATCGTTTATCTCTTTCGATAGAAGAGATGCAGATTGTACCCAAGCAAGCTATTAAAAGCATTAGAAAATTCTTTGGTAAGTCTGTTCTGTTTTAAAAAAAGTAATGAATAGTCGTTCAAAAAGAAATTCAAAAGTCTATAGACACTATGCCTTTTCACATGTAAAACATCTGCTGGTTTTCGACATAATATTTCGTATAACATAAATAATAATGAGATTGATAAATTTTAAATATCTCGTTATAATCGAGAGAATTCTAGAAAACATCATTTTTTAATTAACTATATTAGCGTAATCGCTTGTGAAATGATTAATGAAAAAAGTCGTTTTGCCCGTGTTCTCGTCACGGGAAACGAGGCATCAGATTATAATTCCCCGCAGAAATCGCTGACACATAGTCGTGACGGATGACGAGTCTTCGGGGATCGGGGGTTGCAGTTGGCGGGGTAAACGACAGAGGCAGAGGGTGTGGTATCGGAAGGAAACTCCTTAAGTCTACTTTTCATCTACATTGTTCGTTATTAATTTCGCGAGTCGGTCGATGTGCCAGACCTGCAAAACTGGCCTTTAGTCAGCGTTTCGAGAGACTCGGGCAATTAATCACGTGCCTGACCGCGCTCAAACTCCGAACGCAGATATTATCCTTCGCTCGCTGCCTCGCAACCACCGACACGTCTTCCGTTGCCGATATGGCACTTCATTACGTCGCGCGACGTATTCGATCGGTCCTACCAATCACGAGGGAATACCCGATCCGCACAGATTTCGCTAACGGAATAGCTACGTGAAATGCCGAAGCCATAAATCTCAAGTTCTGAAGCGGATCTGTAAATTTATATAACATACTGATTTAACGTAAGCTAATATAGCGCATTCTCTTTTAGAAATTAATAAAGCTAACCATTGTATTTCTCGTTGGCTCTTTCTCTCTCTCTCTCTCTCTCTCTCTCTTTTAATATTCATGAGGGTAATAAAAAGCTAAAGGTAAATGCGCCAGAAAGAAAGAAGAAAAACACTTTATAAGAATTTTAAATCATCATAAGCAACGCAGTTTTATTCATACGCAAGTTTTACCAAGAGTTGCGTAAATTTTTGCGACGTGAGATCGCAATTAAATAGAGAACAGTGATGAGATAAATTTTTTGTAATTACCTCGAATAATTTGGATGTGCGCAAATGTATATCGTAATAATTAATCTTGACAGTTCAAGTCTGTCCCGCGTGTGATAATAGCGCGATAATAGTATAGCGACGAAGATTCTGAACTTCATCGAAGTATCGGTGACAATAATTTATAGATTGTCACTCCGTCGTGCTTAATATTAGAAATACTCACAATAGTTTGAGACGGTAAGAACGGCCATATAATGAGATCTGTAGTGCACAGAATCCGCTCTTTAATCTGAAAATATAATGCTATTATCATCTTATTGTATTATAAACTATCACATTATATTTTGTCTTATTGAATTATTATTCTTCTGTTGTTCGGCAACAACATTGTAAGTAGCAAAATCCGTTCCGTTAGTACATGCTTTCTCGCGCCTTCAGTTATAAATTAATTCCAGACACGAAATTATGGGCATTCAAGTACCATGTGTGTATGCGAGCTTAGAAAATTCCGCACAAGCAAAGTTTTGCGGGACGCATTCTGCGGAAATCTGAGAATCCTCAACATTGCTGGCATTGTATCGCGTGCACTTTTTTACATCGCGCTCTTTCTTTCTTCAATTCTCACCACCGTTTCTTTGCTCATATTCTACACGATACGATAATAAAAGAATACAAAAGAATAAAATTTTGCATAAAAGCTTGTTCTTCTCGACAACTTTTTCTCAACAACCTCTCCCAGCTCTAGCTTTCTTTATTTTGTTCCTTGATGTATCATTACGTTTGAAACTACAGCAAATTTATATAATTGACTTGTCGATATTTAATGGTTCAAACTGTCTCTCTTTCCACATCATTGATAAAATAATAACTTATGAAGAATTAATCGTAGAAATGAAAATAAATATTTCTTAAATTAATTTTAAAATAATGATTACATACGATCTTGGAAAACATATTTAATTTACATTTTTAAATTATATTTCTCTCTCTCTCTCTCTCTCTCTCTCTCTCTCGAATATATTAAAACATTAAAATAAGATAAACTTTTACAAAATTTTTAATTTTGTTATGTTGATTTTCATCGGCAAAATGTGGAGAACACGAAAGAAAAGAAGATCTTCAATATATACGATCTCTCTTGGCAAAAAGCCATGTTCAAAATGGAAAGAAACTTTAGTCTTCCGTGATCGTATTCATCTTGTTTCGTGTTCTTGTAAAAGTCAAATATCGTAAATATATAGGGTAGGTTACGGATGAACGGAAAAGGACACTACCTTCACCCAGGCCGATGCAAACGGGAAAGACTGTCGTCATAAAATGCATGCAACGGTGCCATAAACATCATATTACATCATGTGTTTTAAGTTTGCTGAATTATTCGATATCCGCTGTTCGATATATGACAAAATATATTAGATTGTTGCACGTATACACATATAATTAATGTTATATAAACTATCCTTCGATAAAACCTGAAAAAAAATCAACTAATCTAAATAATAAAAGTTAAGCTATAGTTAAAAGATAGAAATAATAACAAAATAAAAAATGTAAACTCAATTTATATGTCACAATTAGTCTGGAAAGAATCATTCAGCGAAAGCAATATAAAGAGCAAGTCTTTGAAAAATGAACAGCGCAAAGTTTTTGAGAAAGGATTGAACTCTCGTTGTGGAAAATGATGAAACTTTGGATGGTGCACAATTATGAGTAAACTACATATGTAGACGGTTCATCGAAAATGCGAAATATCTAAATTGCAACGGAACGAAGGTGGATTTCTGCAGGAGCCGCGCGGGTTGATATCATCATCTTCACGAAATATAGGTGATTCTCTCTCTCTCGAATATATTAAAACATTAAAATAAGATAAACTTTTACAAAATTTTTAATTTTGTTATGTTGATTTTCATCGGCAAAATGTGGAGAACACGAAAGAAAAGAAGATCTTCAATATATACGATCTCTCTTGGCAAAAAGCCATGTTCAAAATGGAAAGAAACTTTAGTCTTCCGTGATCGTATTCATCTTGTTTCGTGTTCTTGTAAAAGTCAAATATCGTAAATATATAGGGTAGGTTACGGATGAACGGAAAAGGACACTACCTTCACCCAGGCCGATGCAAACGGGAAAGACTGTCGTCATAAAATGCATGCAACGGTGCCATAAACATCATATTACATCATGTGTTTTAAGTTTGCTGAATTATTCGATATCCGCTGTTCGATATATGACAAAATATATTAGATTGTTGCACGTATACACATATAATTAATGTTATATAAACTATCCTTCGATAAAACCTGAAAAAAAATCAACTAATCTAAATAATAAAAGTTAAGCTATAGTTAAAAGATAGAAATAATAACAAAATAAAAAATGTAAACTCAATTTATATGTCACAATTAGTCTGGAAAGAATCATTCAGCGAAAGCAATATAAAGAGCAAGTCTTTGAAAAATGAACAGCGCAAAGTTTTTGAGAAAGGATTGAACTCTCGTTGTGGAAAATGATGAAACTTTGGATGGTGCACAATTATGAGTAAACTACATATGTAGACGGTTAATCGAAAATGCGAAATATCTAAATTGCAACGGAACGAAGGTGGATTTCTGCAGGAGCCGCGCGGGTTGATATCATCATCTTCACGAAATATAGGTGATTCACGAAGGAGCTTAAGCCAAAATCCTACAGAGTGATTGCATAAGGGATTAAACTATCTGGAGATGACGACAGAAATACGAAATTTCCTTGTCGAAATATTTCTACGTTGAAAAACGATAATAAGTTGCAAGGTGAAATGTAAACGCACACGAAAATGCAATCGTTTCACGTTCTATAAATTTCTTTCTTCTGAAAATAATGTGGTTCGAGAACAAGACCCCGTCTTGCAGAATTCATTGCCATAATTCCGATAATGCAATTAGATATTCTCTCTACATTAGATACTCTCTCTACATTACTGAATTAAAATTCCACGTTTAATTAATGCGCGCCAAATGTTGGGAATGCTTTAATTAGTCTGCTGACGACTTGGGCGTATGTATCATACTATGCTATGCAATCTTAAAAACCAGTCCCATATTAAATTTGAATATTATTAGCTACTAGTATACTTTATTACAAATTTGAATCTACATATAAAATTTGTTCCTAAAATTAAACATTATCGGCAAGATGTAATTTATGGTTCATTCCTTCATATCTTAATAATAATTTATATTTTAAAAAGCACTATCCTTTATCTTAGAAACCGTGATATAATATTTTTATATTATGATATATGACGATTAAATTATAATTAATATCTTTCACATCGTTATAGATCGTATAAAAAAACCTTAATCTTATCCTTATTTAATCATTATACTAAATACTAAGATGTACTAAAACATCCCTAAAATAACTTATAAAAAGATAAAATTGCAAGTTTGACTTTGAGTCGATTCTACTATTGTGAGACAAAAAATATCGTACGTGCGCAGAGAGAATCGATTCGTAAGCATGGCTGCATGCTGCATACTTATAGGGCGAGATATATTCCACGGATTTGTGTAACCGTCGAACGGGTCGGTCCGGCATGATGCGCGAGATTAACCGTCTTGGTTACGAGCCAGGTCGTCTCTCGTTTTATTTCTGTGTCGCGCGTAAAGACGCGCGTCGCCGTCTTTGCGCGTTTCTGCTTCTTGTCGACTTTCCTGACACGAATAACAAGTTTCTCAAGTTTGGCGGAGCACACAGAATCCTAAGAATACTCAATTTTCTCGTATCCAGATTACATATTCAAGTTTGTGAATTTGGCGCATTATTCGAATTTTTTTTTTATATTATCTAAGGTACGTGTGAATAATCTCTCAAGTAACTCGAGAAATTTAGTAAATACTGATCGGATATCTGCGTATTCGAATATTAACAGCATCGATGAATGTCGATATTCTCGCTGGTATCGGATCATGTTGGACCTTAATACGGTATTTGTTGAGCAAATTCGCTCTCAAGCAAATCGATCGGCTGCATCGAGTATGGATACAACAGGTAGCTTCAATAACGCGATTACTGCAGATTTATACTCCGATCCGTCTTTTTTATAGATTACTTTCAAAAGACAACGTGTATAGAAAAATCTATTCATCTTCGTTGACGAGACTGAAAACGAAAACGGACACGGGAAACGGAATCAGATAATTTTACCGTAATAAATTCTACATAGCAATTGGGACGATTAAAATTTTTTGCAGTGCAACCGTCGTTTCGTTTGCCACGATTAGCTAAAGCTATTATACTTAAGTAATTGTCTCTTTTAGATTCGATTGCGAGACCGAACGATAAATCTTTTGCTCGCTGTACATAATCGACTGCAAGACAATAAGAAGATTGCCGTGCTTATTCTTCCATGTATAAATGCATGAGTGCCCGATTATATTATCATTTACTTGATTCATTTTTAATTATTGTGTTATTGTAACTTTTAAATTATCTGATTAAACTTTTGTTCATCGTCAACTTTTTGCAAAAGATAGTAGCAAATCTAAACTATATAATCATAATAAAAAAATAAAGAGTATAAGAAATTGTCTTATATATTTCAAAGATAATGTTATCATCGTCGTTGTAATTATAAGAAATAATTATATAATTGTATTTCGCAATTATTTCAATGCATTTGTATGTAAATTGATACTTATTACGGTATATTATTTGCCATTTATTAATGTCACGTCACTCTTCTTCACGA
This sequence comes from Formica exsecta, assembly GCF_003651465.1. Classification (NCBI taxonomy): domain Eukaryota; kingdom Metazoa; phylum Arthropoda; class Insecta; order Hymenoptera; family Formicidae; genus Formica; species Formica exsecta. Next base: position 636,465 of record NW_021849240.1, read on the forward strand.
TCTTGGAGATCCCATTTCAATGTCCTTGTAGTTGTTTTTTTAACTTACTACTCAATCCACCACACGAACTGCACTCGAGATACATCGTTGCATGCATCATATTGATTGATCGCATGTAATGAACGAGCTCCGTGTACAGTATACACATGCAAGATGTTTCGTAAGAATCACGTCAAACTATAAGATCGTTTTTTCAAATATGAAAATTTCTCGTATTCAGGAAAAATTCTTTAATTCATAATTACAAAAGTAATTAACATTGTAAATTAATAATTTTCGCGTTAATTTAAAGTAAGTTTTCTTTCAACATCATTGTAATGTACGAGAGGGCTATACAATTTAATTCTAGTTAATACCCAAGATATTTAATATCGCAATATATCCAAGAGAGATCATTCATCAGACAATTCGCTGTTGAAGTTTGATCCGAATTTTAATCAAAATGTTCATCATACGTATACGAAATGTACAAACGATATTGAACCATCATTTGTCGGTACTATTCATCTTTTTCCTCTTGGGGGAAAAAAGGGCAAATCCAGGATCATCGGCGTTAAAGTGCAAGCTGGCTTCATTTCGCCGCGCATTCGTCATCGTTTTTCGCGCTGCCGCTGCTCATCCCTTTCGCTCAGGGACAGACAAATGGCTTTGTTTTCAAACTGCATTTCCGCGTAAGCGGACATTGATTACCGGCAGCTGAAAGAGTTAACTTTGTGCTTGAGAGATCGACATGCGTTATGTGTATGCAATACGTGCGTTTGCATCGTGATCCGAAGAGTATAATGTTATTTACGAGACATCGCGCGCGCGATTCTGATGTGACTTTGATTCGATCATAAGTTCTGTGGTAAATTCTTTTTATATAGAAAAAGAAAGAACCTTTGAAAACATCTTCACCTTTGGAATGCGTGTTATAATTTGCATCCTTTTTTTCTGTATTTTTTATTCTATAATTAAGTAATTTGTCTACAAGAAAACTAATATGAATATTAATCCTTACACACATACACAAATACGAAATCCTTATTTGTAAGAGAAAAAACTTTTTTTTTTTTCCCGGGAAAACAATACACGTTTTTTAATTTGTTTTAGAATATGTGAAATAAATAGATAAAATCTAGAGATCTTTATCAAGACTTGTGCCGTAACAAAAAAATTTAAACTCGACACAGTTCCCTAGTAATCTACATCGATGATAATGATGATAACTGAATAAACGTTACCGTTCATATTCCACCTTTAAACAAAGTTAAAATCAATAATTTTAACGACTAGATATAAACTATAATTATGCAAACACGTGATTAATTCCAATATTTAAACTTATATCAGATATTTACTCGTAGTTGCAAAAGCAATTTCGTGACATTGCGCTTCAGAACGATATATGATAATATCAGTCGCTCATGGCAGAGCATATGCGTGTAATTCGCATACGCAAATGTGTACCTTCATATCATTACGAAAGCCATTCAAGCAAGCAAGATTGCTTTGAAACAAAATTGATTTAAGCTTCTAGAAATAAATGCTTTATCTGTTTCTTAAATCGTCCTTTTTTTAAATAGCAGATTAAAATATACTAACTAACACGTTTAGCGAGATAAATTAATGCTTTATGATAAAAATGTAATTTATAATTTTCTCGGTACATTTTCGGTAAATTGAAAAATTTCGAAATATGAGTTTTACAATATATACAATTATATTTTTTAATTGTGTATTAATTTTACATAAAATTAAAAATTCAAAAAATGTTTGTGCCTTGTTATATTATCAAGCAAATTACTGCTAAAGAATGAATAATTTTATGTTGCTAAATAATTAATAGAAAATTATTAATGGAAGGAATGGAAACAGAAAGAAGACATTCTCAGAGAGAGAGGTCGGATCATATTGATCTTTGCAACATCTGTTATTTTCCTTATGAAGATGCCGCTATCTACGTTTCTCACAGAAATGTGACTGACAAAGAGACAAAATTAAAGGAACTGCCGAGCTTAGAATTTCCTGAGGGACGAAAAAGCGTAATTGCTCGATCTTCCGGCTCAGGGATAATCATTCTGCTTCAAACAGTAGCAAGAATAGATGGATTCCACCCCCAAAAAGTGTAATACACGTTCGATTCATTTATATAAAGAATAAAAGCTCTTCATATAAAAGAACTTTAAATTTTTTTCGAAGGAATAGAAATTCTATATTTTTCTCTCTCTCTCTCTCTATATATATATATATTTCGATAATCAATTGTGTAAAAATGTAAGAATCATATGTGTTAAGAAATTTAGTCCATATATATAGCCAGTCAAATAATGAAAATTTCGAGGGCATTGTATGAAATATTTAATGAGCTAATTAGCTCATAAACGAAAAACGATGCATTGCAAAAAGTTGGGGAAAAACGAACTTAGCGAAATTGCAAATCTATTTACATCGCTCGCAGTGAGAATTGGATTACTCGATGCGCATTTCTTATAATTGAAGAACGTTATTGATTTATAATCCGATACAGAAATATATCGAATATAAATGGAATAAAAAAACATGAAACGAATCACGCGGTCAAACTCAATCATATTGCATTAAAATAAATATGTGGCTATAGGAGATTTATTACGATTTTTCTTTATCTCAGATATGTTGTATTACTGTGACTGTACAAAATATCCTCTGTCTCTCATAGGAGATAAAATATAATTCTTTTTCGTATTACTAACTGTACAGCCGCGTTAATTTATCGCCACGTTACCCACAATAATCGATATACACTTAGCGCGACCACTGCGTCACGTTGTAATTGCCATTTTTAGAAATTCTGTTCCAGTTTGGCAAATTGGAGAGTTTGCGGATATCGATATACCGTGCTCGATTTTGTCTTTTCCGCTATACAGACACAACCGCGAAAAATTAATTCCGTTAGCTCGCACGAGCCACACGCTCGGCTGTAACTGATGAATGAAATCCGGGAATGGATCCGGGGTAATCGACCTTATTTCGCGTCACCCTCGTCCAGCGCAGCAGCCACGAATCCTCCTCGATCATACTCGTGTACCCCCTTTGCCTCCACGACCTTTCAACTAGTCTACATCCTCCCTTCCGCAACGCAGCCATTTCCACCATTGCCGTGAGGCTGTATGTACCAACACAGTCCGCCGCACCACTGACGTAACTCTTCTGACGTCACACGTGGAGCTAGCACGGCGCACGCTATCCCTGCATTCCCCACAACGAGGACAATGTCCTTTGTTTCGCTTCCTCTTGCGGGAGTTTCTCATCTCTTTTCTTTGCGCTCCTATTGACATATCGATGTTTGCCAACAATGTTTATTTACTGCAATTTTTGATAATCGAGAAAACGCGCTATTAAGGATACTATTGAACGGTGCAGAAAAATACTCTTACAAGAGATTGACGGCATGTAAATTCACATATATTCGACATGTTAATTATACCGTCAAAATCAAGTAGTTACAACAAGATGCTTGTTTTGCGAAATATCTCACGCATCATCTACTATTTTTGAGGAAATTATTTCTAATTACTGTCGCATTAAAATGATATGACACAATCATGTTGATTCATATTTAATCTTTCATTAAGTTAAGAGTAAATAAATGAGTATTTGAAATTCAAACTTAACGACAAGTTATAAAATAAATTTATCACTTATTAGAATAAAATTCTACAGCAGTTGCAATTTCACAAATGTAGTTTTGTTCTCAATTTCTAGTAGCACATTATTCGCATGACGATAGAACTACAAAAACGCGAAAAGTTTAATCGGTTGTCCTCTGTATATCGCTCGTTACTTCCCACGCCTTTGTATTTCTTTTACGCTCCATAAATTTGCGGTAACCGAAATCGGTATCCTTTATCTCTCTCTCTCTCTCTCTCTCTCTCTCTTTCTCTCTCGTTATCGCGATCTCGTTTCAGTTACTGAACACATACCCGCTGCAACTTTGTTGCACAAAAAAGTGCACAATAAGTGGAATAGCGAGATTACCAAGTTTCTTTTTCTTTGTCAAATCGCGAGTTAAATGCTGTAACTTTCTCGCGGAATTTGGGGCATTTATTAATCATATCGCGGAAGATATTAAATTCCTCGGAAAAATTACATCGTCGATCGTCAAAGCAATCGTTAATTTGCCTTTTCCTCGAATAAAAAAAGGGTCGAAGAAAATAACATTCCATTCGAGTAAAATAATTATTAGTCACACATTGTTTTAAAAGATTTGCTATTTCTTCTTATACTTTTCGCTTTCTGAATCGCAAATATAAAAAAGGTTTCTATAATTCTTTTTGGCAACATTCCGACAAAATTTGATCGCGGTTTTAATTCATCAGTGTGCTATTACTTCTGTATACAGTGCTTAACTTGTGGTACCCAAGTTCAGATTGAATTTCATCTCAGATTGAATTACTACTACTCCTGAGCTTATAGCCTATCTTCTTTATTCCTCTTTCTGCCGTCCTTCAATATTCCATCCTTGAATTTAATATTCAACTTCTATCAGTTCATTCAGTAATTGTTTCGCTATATTGATTCAATGTATATTTTTTCGCTTCTTTATATTTTACCATATAAATTTATTAAGTCTCATTTTCTTTTTAGGTGAAGAACTGTGGATTGGTGTAATAAAACCTCGGCCCCAGGAGTAGCCCGGGGGTTACCCCGGGGACCTTGGGGAAGCGATCGCGCGAGGACGAAGTGGCTGAGACCGACGAAGGATACGGGAGGCGGAGGAGGAGGCCGCTATGAACGCCAGCGTTAACGTCGAGAGGAACTCCTGGCGGCTGCCTCCCGATGAGACCGTCCAGGTCGCCGATCCCCGTTCAAAGTCAGCCCAGGTAAAAGAGGTAAATCGCTCAACCGGCTCAATAAGTGGTCCCTTTCCCAATCGTCGAGTATTTCTTTCGTGGACTACATATACGATCAGGTTTAAATGCATGTACATGTATGTTTGATAAAAGTCAATTTCGCGTTAATGCAGTACCGGTTATTAATTTACAAACATTTACAAATTTATTTAAAGATAATTTCGATAGAAAAAAAAAAGGAATTAAATATCTCGCATTGTGTGTTAATATTTCGAGATATTATCTCTTATGCTAAATTTAAAAAAAAAAACGTAGATAAAAATTGAATGTTGATGTTAGTAATTATCGATGTACTAGACTGTTTAGTACATAACATAATAGATTTGTGTGAATGCGTAAAATCAGGTTCCCTGTGATAAATTTTTCATAGATCCAAGTAGTTTTATGAAATGTGATAGTTCCATTTATAAATATAATGTGTTTTCAATATAGAAATGTAATAGATGTTCAAGTGTGGACATATATATGTTGCATTTGGTTTGATAATCACAAACATCTACTAGAAGATAAGGTTCTTCAGGATAACGTTCGGCGTAGAAATCTAATAAGTGTTAATAATGTACATAATATGTTGCAATTATGTATAACGTCTTTATACGATAATACTAGGTTTGAATGTAGGGTCATACGATGATTAAGTCATTCGCGCACATACCCGCAGGTGTAGCAGAATTATTCACGTTGAGCATCGATAGCTGTATTAGCGACCACTCAGCATAATAGTTGAAATGGCGTAATTACGTCGTGTACAAACTATGCGCGGTATTACTCGATATAAGGAATATCGTGCGACACAGCAAGAATAAACACTAGATATTTACGCTGCAAGATTTCTGTAAATTCAATTTTTTTTTTTTTTTATAACAAGTTTAGCTTTCTTACCATCTTTTCGTAGAAAAAAATCGTCCAAAAGAACACTTTATAAAAGAGCCAATTCTCTCTCTCTCCCTCTCTCTCTTTACAATTATCCTGAATATATTCATATAATGATTGAATAACCACCAATCGATATTTGGACTTTAAATTATGAACGATCGTGTTGAAGAAGACGTCAATTATGTTTGTCTATAATGAAATGCGAAGAAATATCTTGACGAGCGTTTAAATAAATGGCAAAGTCTCATTAATTTGACGTCAACGTTTCTACGAGCATGTAAAAACATGGCATGTAATAACGCACGTAAACTCAGCCATTCGGAATAACAGAATGATAATTAATAATAGAGTGTGCGGTCATTAATTTAGCGGTTATTAGACTGATACAAGTGATATTTTACCTTGTGTAGTGAATTGTGTTATAAAGCCGCGAAAAATTTGCACGTGTGTCTCTTCAAAGCACACACACATATACCCACTCTCTTCTTTCTCTCTCTTTTTCTCTATTTCATTAAAATACTTTCTTTATCCGTCAGACGGTTTTTTCATTCACGTTTATGAGCACTTAAGAGTCTCAGGAAAATGTTAAAGTTTCTTCTGCTCTTCTTTACCTTCGCGTTAACACGCGCAAAAAGTATATATAGTTTAATTATATTTAAATTTATCAGCCATTCTCTTAAAGTTGAGCGAAGTTGATAATCCGACAATTTTCATGAAAAGACTTTTTATACTCGTTGAAACCAGCAAAATATAAACGCGGAAACCGCTTTTAACTCGTGACATACTTTCATTTATATCAAAATCATTTTTGCATTTTATTTATTCTTAATCAGAAACAAAAGAAGTCAATTTAATTAATGACGTAACTGATTTTAATTGATTCTTCGACAATTTTTTAATAGGAAACTGCACATCGCGTAATCGATCAGTCTGTCGCTTTTGTTTTGTATGTGATTTTTGTAGAATTCAGTCGATACATACAAGCGTAAACAAATTTATCACTCGCCATGTCAGCGAGCGAAAAATAGGAAGACAGAACTGACGAGAACAAGGAGCGCACATGGCAACAGAGGTAGAGGGATTCCGACGACAGAATCGGGAAACTCCTGTTAGCTAACAACATACACAAACATAGAGTAACTTGATTATTGGATTACCTGATAACACGCGCCACGAATCCGTAGCTAACGAGTGAGAAGGATGGGAAATGAAAGCGACAGCGGCGGCTATATTTTACCCTTTTGATATGCATGTGCACGTATACACCCACATACATACATACATACAAAAGAAAGCATACCTGGCAAACTCTTAGCAAAGCCGTTGCCGCAAAATGTCAGCAATGCTATTTTATTTATTCTCGCTCATCCTAGCGAGTGGCCGCCGCTATCTGCTCGGGTGTGATATTGGCTCTTGGACTGTCACAGAGACCTTCAATGAATTTTCAACAAACGTTACTCTCCGAGTTAAACGTCACTCGACTCTTGATTAAAGACACTTTGACCAACGTACCAAAACATTTTGCGATTAATGGCGGTATTTATCCTTTCGGTGATACCCTAACTACTATGTAACGTTCCGCGTATATTAATGCGTGCGTTGTCATTCTAAAGGAAGGATAATGTAAATTTTCAACGATAAATGCGGAAACGAGTTTCGCATAAAATATTTAAAATACGCTCGGTGTTCACTTTAATTTGAACGGACGCCCGTGGTGGGAAACTATTACACCCATTACACCCCTGAGGAAAACCGCCGCATTGAAACTGGCTGTAGTTTCGTAAGTAACGACGCACACACTACTTCCTGAACCCGTTATTGTATCGCAGCCAACCATGTAGAGAAATCCTCAGTTTGATTTCCGTTCGTAGTTGCCGTTTCTCAGACTGCGGTTACATCTAAAACCGCTTTGCCTCATTTATCATTACGTCGAAACTTTCGCGTAATTATTTCCAACTAGATACATGCATTATGTATAATTAACGTCCGTTTTACAGACATTTGATAAGTTTTGAGATAAATTCTTTTCGTTCTCGCTATTCTCCCAATCGTATCGGAGCGATGCACGGTATTGTATAAACCTATAAACTATTGATACGAAGGAATTTTGCTGCTCTAAAAGCAATTGAACGGTGCGGCTTGTTTATGCTCGATTATCGGCCCTTTTGCCCGACTGATTCCGTGACCCCGAGAGAGTAGTAGGTGGGCAGCGTACATGTCACCTATTTGAACTTCCTGTCCGAGTAAAGCAAAAAGAGCGAAATGACGGAGGTGTCTTCTCCTGCTTTCAAAAAAATCTCATATACGATTAGTCGAACGCTGTTAGTCCCAGAGAACGGATAAATTGTCGGGTTCGCATAAAAAAGCTCGCATAAACGAGCAATTTAATCTGCGGAATTACGTTCGCCGATCGGCATTGCTCGGGCGTTATCGCATCATCGATCATTTCTCGCGAAGCGCAAATCGATCGCAAGTGACATTAGTCGTCGCCGAGCAGCTATGCGATATTTCGACACGTGGTGCAATGACGCATGTGGATATGAGCGTGCGCGCACGACCGTTTACTATTTTAAATATATATGTATATATTAGTGCATATTACACACACATATATATATATATATATATATATAAAGAAAGGATATATACAAAGAGAAGGAGAGTTGTGAAATGTGGGCGGCAATAGGCTGAAATACTCTTGGCAGAAAGACGCTCAGCAGTCCGGTCAGCGCATCTGTGTCTCCTCAACGGATGAATTAATTATTGAGTGAATTAGTGTCGAGTGAAACATATTTGTGCCGCCGTGAATTCAAAATAATGACAATGATCGATAATTGTCTGTGACGAAATCAATCGATTTTGTTTTCGCGACGGGCGGAAAAACAAGAAGAAGCAGTCATGGCTAACATCTCCACTAATCTCTCGGAAGATAAGCGCAATCAGCTTTATCACTTTTAAAACTCAGGCTTTACTCGACAATTTAGTTATTGCCCCGCTGTGTATTGTGCAATTTTCTCTATCATTACAATTTTGTTTTTATAGTATTTTTGTATTCAGTTGAAGCAAATCTCATAAACAATTCCTTACACGCTCACATACATAAAATTTGCAATAGCTTTCACGCTATCGAATTTATAAAGGACGTATTTAAAAGTATATTTTAAATATTCTCCAACAGAATAATAAACATGCGGAGAATTTTAGCTATATAGAAACGATGTGGTATTTGGCACTGATCGAGCTTCCCGCGATGTCCCAATTTTTTCACTTTTACGACCGTCTCCTAATAACTGCGTTGTTACGTGCCAATTGCTTGCCGCAAAATTTTCAACTTATCGACTATTAATGACATTGTTACAGCAATATGATAAATTGTCAATTGTTAATGATATTTTATCAAAATTGTACAATTTTATATAAAATTATACGCGACAATTCGCATGTAAATGCACGGTTTTATTTGAAACGTCGTCGCGAAACGGTAGCCAACGATAATATCGTATAGCATTATCGAAGCTGTAACAGTAATAACGATCACATTCCATGTGTACCTACCTAGCTATCCAATGACAAAGATCCGGAACGATAAAATCACGCCGAGGCATATTAAATTTTCAGAGATGCCTTGGTTCATCGTAACTGATCATACGGATCTTACGACAAATATTGAAAAAGACCGAAAGAATTTACGCCATTTGATCATCGGCAACTAGAGATTGTCAAAATTTCGTTATTGCCATTGACAGCTTATCGCCGGAAGAAGGAAGCAAACATTATTGTTTGATCGCGTCGACGATGATACTGTACACTCATATAAATATATGTTTTATGAATATAAAAGGATAAAAACTTACAATAAAGAGGATAAAAAATGTGTCATTAAAATTTTATAATTTGCAAAAACAAATCTGTACGTTTCTCGTGTAATAAAATTATGATAAAGAAAAACGAAAATGTTGTGACCGCAAACATGTGCAGCGATAAATGGATTAGTTCGATGTATTCGTATGTGACAACATTATTTATCGTACTGTTGCACTACACATCACGGTGGAATACCCGAAAATTGTCATGTCGAATTATTGCGCGATCATTCCATAGATATTTCCTTTGAATTAATCCCAGTTGTATTCGGCTTGTCTAGTTATATTCGATATGCATAAGCGAATACATTTTGTCTAACAAACTATCTTGAATGTTTGCTAATTCATCGCAACAGAGACGTATTGTACGATAACGAATTAATTGCGCATACATATAATAGTTTATTTAATATTTTTGAAAATTTCTGTGCGTGTCTCTTTTACACGGGAAAGTGCGTATGAAAATCATATGTGTCATAAAAATTAAATGCATATTTTCATTTACGCAGTATTGTCGTATGAAACGGCGTGAATCTTTGTAAAATACGCAATGTAGATATCACCTCGCGAAGTCTAATGTTTCGAGGGGAATTTATAGACACTCTATATAACTCTGCATGCTGCTATGCACTTTGAATGCAAAGCAGCGACAAATCGATCGAGAGAACAGAAAGAAAGAAAGAAAGAATGAGTAAAAGTATTTCAAAGACATTTGCCGAAGAAATAGCGAATCATTCGAACAAGAGATCGACAATTATTTATCCGGATAAACAGGTCGTCCAAAAACGATTACCGTGGCATAACGGCAGCCAATCGGCGCGGTAGTCGATCGTTTATCCAGTTGTATAAAGTAAAGTCATTATCGACGATAGATATCCGAGAGAAGACGGAAGATTATTTTAAACTATATTTCAGACTGAAAATTCGCTTGCCTTGCTTTGCCGATGATAGCTGAGGCAATCGAAGATAGTTTCCCAAGCGTGATGCTACCGATGATAAAATGTATAATTGTGTACTAAACGCGCGACTATTATTATTTTACAATATTAAATCAATTAGACAAAAATACTTCAACATGATTTAATTATTTAATGAGGTAATCAAGCATTATCTTTTTATTCTCATTCGAAAGATCATATTTGGTTGATTAAAAGTTAAAAATAGTCTCATCGAGTAATATGATAAATGATGTTTCATGTTTATCTAAAGCGAGTTTGCGTGCATTCAGAAACGCGAGATTATTCTAACAGGTAAGGTGTATGTATAATGATCCGTACGCGTTATATAGCTCACGTAATACGAAATCTGGTGCGTAACTCTCATTTACACGGCCTGAACGTGTTATTCGGCCCGATAACCGGTGGACAAGAAAGCGACTGTGTAAACGCATAACTCGTATGCAATATGCATAACGCAACCGGTGACGTATTTCATGAAAGCGAACAAAAACCGCGATATTCTGGACGGCGGCGCGATCGAACTTCGCGACCCCAAAAGCGTTTTTACAATCTACGAGAATAAAGTTCCTGTAATGTCCAACATTGTATTTTCGCTAGGCTGCAAGGACAATTTCAAACTGAATAAATAACTGTGCCGCATTAATTTTTTAATTGATTTATGATTGTTTAGGATAGTTTGATAATAGGCTGCGATAAACATTTTTATCGCCGATAATACTCATAATTCGCAAAATGTTGACACGTGGAGTATGCATTAATATGCGCAAATTGTATATCGGGACTATATATATATATATTATATCAGCAATTTTGTCGCAAAGGATAATTCACTCAGAATCGTTATCATTCGCGATATTTCTTACAATCTAATAAAATTCCGGGCAAATTTCGCAAACAAAAGAAAGATCTGATCGAATATAAATAATTTAAAAAAAAAGAAAAAATTTTTGTCGATACGGAAAAGAATCATGCGCGGGAGAAAAAAAAAAACGGAATCAATTTTCATTCCGGAAATTGTGATCCACGCGATAAAAGCACAAAATTTCGTTAGTAAAGGAAAAAAATCTTTGCATTCTAGCCAAACCAGCAGTTATCAGAACTTTGACGTGCGTTTTCTTGCAAGGTCTGTAATATATTGAATTCTAGAGCAAGTAGCATTATGTACATACTACCAAGTAGTTGCTGTCGTTGCTGATTAACAAAAAAACTATGCAACACAACGATCCAACTTTATGATGAAAGAAGTATATATATCTCTCCTTTCTCTTTCTCTCTCGTAATGTAAAACGAGCAAACGCAGAAAAAGCACCAGTATACATTTCTCCTAGAGTTATATAAATATAATTTACGATAATAAATAATACTGTACAATATATACATAATATCGCATACAACACCCTCAATATTCGGAGAATATGTATAAAATATTTATATGTGTATGTGTTAAAATATCTTGAGTCTAGTATGTATAATTCGTTAATTAAATATTTTCGCACTTTTTTTCGTGATATATGTAGCGGAAAATGCAGTGTATGATGATATTATAGATGTATAGTCTTCTGATCTTGATCGTTAGTTTTTCATCAATGTGTTGAACTCTCCTAATTATTCTCCAAAATCTCTCCGTATTCGTGACCTGCATGCTCTTATACCAGCTTCTGCATTATAATTCATCGATCGATCTCATCGGTCGACTGATAATTATATAGGAGGATGCCTTCTTCCACAGGATTTAACGTATGGGGAGGGCGGTCACAATTGGCGGAGTATAATTTTCTCACTGCTGGTCATCGGCTTCGTTATCGCTGGCATCGTCACGGCAATTTATCTCCTCGGGTGAGTTTATGATATCTCTTTCTTTTATATTTTAATTTTCATATACCTATCGTATACCGCTGTTCTAAACGAGTCTGACAATATATACATAACAAAATACGATATTAGAAAACTGTTTATCAAAACTAGCCAAATAATTCTTTCAATCAGATTATTATAAATAATTGATAAATTGCTTTACCAATAAATTTGTTTTGACAATTACAAGATTTTCACACATTGTATTTATTATTTTGTTGTGCTTCTTGGCAATATGTTCAAAATTTAGATTACACTCATTTTATTAATTTTCTTAAACTTTCTTATATTATCCATATATGTTTAACAATTTGAGATATATAATTATTCATCAATAAAATTACAGATACGTTGATGAGCTCTTGTATTGGAGCGGCAGGCGTCTTACGTTAGACGAGTGCCTTCGTGATGACCTGACACCACACAGGTTACCACCGACCTGGATATCTCATGAAAAGTTCGTCTATCAAGCTGACGATGGTTCCCTTACTCTTTTGGACACTCGCAACAATATCGTGACCCTTTTAGTCTCTAATCATACGCTTGTACGTAATATATATATATAAATGCAGTCTGCTAGCATAGTTTTTGAACTTGAATTACATAATGACAACCAAGAGATCCAATAAAAATTGCAACAAAATTTTTCGCAAATCAGAGGCTTTAAAAATGTAAACTGTATAAAGGCAAATAAACAGCTTTTATAAACGAGTTAATGACCAAAAGACGAATTCTTTGTAGCACTGATTTGCTATACATCTTCCCAGATCAAATTATTATATCAAATTTTTTTAATGACATATAGTTAATAATTTTAAAAAGAAAAACGATGTATAAAAATATTAAAAAAAAAGCAATTTTATGGCTCAAACAATCAGAAGAATTATTTATAAAAGGAAGATATTTTTTTGTTGCAGTTCGTAGTTTTTGAATCTCTATCCTTAAGTAACTTTAATTTCCCGATTCTATTTTTATATTTTTTTTTTAGAGACAACTAAATGTTCAAGGCTATGAGTGCAGCTCTGATCTACGTTATGTATTGTTCAGGCACAATGTCAAACCGGTAAGTGGCTTAAACGCAGAAGCTTCTCGGGCAAAGTTTTTCGGGCGGCAGCTGCATTCTAACTTTACGATCTGTGGCTTATCGGTAATGTTCAGACATGTAATACGATGCAGTGCAGTTTAGTTGCAGTTAACAGTCGATTACCGCTATCGAGAAAACATTGATCCTTTGCACTATAAACTTTTCCGATTATGCATTTTATATTTTATATGGTACAAATGGGTAATTTATTATGCAGGTCTTTCGGAACACTTTCACTGCTTATTATACCGTCTACGACGTCACAAACGAGTAAGTGCATATAATGATTCATATATATGAAATATTGTTTATAATTTTATCAAACTTTTTTTTTTAAAGAGAGAGAGAGAGAGAGAGAGAGAGAAATTCAATATATATATACATAGAAAGATAATAAAAAATATATAAGTATATAAAAATATTACTGTTCTATCTGCTTAATTGCCTATTTAAAAAGTGATTGATCATTTTAAATACAAGTCCCATTGTATATTAAGCTTGTTATTACTGATCAATGGATCATTGATACATTTCTTTAAATTGTTTTGGCATCATCGTAAATCATATAAACTTTATGTAATAATATAAGTAAAATTACAAGAAAATTGAATTTAGCAATTGGGATAAGCAGTGATAGAACAATTTTTAAAATAAAGTTAGATAGAATATGTATGTTTATTCAAATCTTATTATATATATACTATTTTTGCGTGTTTAATCTTTAAAATTATATTTATATTTTAAAAACGTACTAGTATAATTAAAATCTTTGCATACAGTTAATATTATGCATTCGTTTTTATGATTCTCCGCCTAATAGCCATCATACACCACTTCAGTTGCAAGCATCGCGACGTACGCAACAAACGCGACTGCAATATGCCATTTGGTTGGGCAACACATCCAGTCTCCTCATGATCTCCGAAAACGACATTTATCTTAGAATGGGGCCTGCGACGGAGGATATTCGTCTGACCGATACAGGCATACCCGGAGTGATTTACAACGGCGTGCCCGACTGGTTGTATCAGGAAGAAGTATTACCGAAACCGCAAGCGATATGGCCCAGTCCAGACGGTTCGCATATTCTTTACGCCACATTTAACGACACCAGAGTGAGCGTGTTGGAGTTTCCTTGGTTCGGTACGCAGTTAGGTCAAGACGGAACCGGTTCGAGTTCTCTCGGCGCATCCAAATCCTTCCCGCCTTCCAGATCAATTAGATATCCGAGACCAGGTTCACCTAATCCAGAGATCGAACTATGGATTATGGATCTGGGGAATGTGAGCTTGACGAATTACAGTAGCATCGGAAACGTCACATTGCCAGCGAAAACGAAACTGAAGCCACCGCCGTCCTTAAACGGACAGTACGTTAAATTATCGTAAAGTTTCTTATGTTAATTGCTCAATAAATTAATTAAATGTTGACTCTTATTAAATTTATTTAGAATAAACATTTAATTAATTTATCGAGCAATATATATAACAAAATGTAAATTGTAATTCGGTATACTGACGAAATCCGTTTTTGGGAAATATTTTCAGAGATAATTATTTGATATCAGCCGGTTGGGTCGGCGATGACGCTTCGCAGATCGCTGTCGTCTGGATGACAAGAATGCAAAATTTGTCGTTGGTATCGGCCTGTCGTGCTCCAACGTGGGAATGCGAAGAGACTCACTCGGAGAGAGCGCCCGAAGGGCAGTGGCTAGATGCTCAACCACATCCTCTCTTTGCTCCGGATGGCGACAGCTTTTTGTTGCTGGCCACAGTACAGGAAGGCGACAAGGAGCATTTCACGCATATAAAGCACATCACACTCACGCAGCAGAGAATAGCGGTACTCTCGCACGGTCCTTACGAGGTGAGCAACTTTTGAGATCGACGCAACGAGAGTATATTATAAAGATGTACATAAGAGTATATAAAAATTTAATCAGAAACCTCCTCCAAAAAAATAAAATTTAAAAAAAATTAAAAAACAGGTAAGCGAGATCTTAGCGTGGGACACCAAGAAACATCTCGTATACTATCTAGGTACCAGAGAGAGAACACCTGGCCAGAGACATCTTTACGTGGTACGAGATCCCACTGCGGAAGATCCTCGTCATTTCGAGCCATTGTGCGTCACGTGTGATCTTGGCGAAGTTCTTTGGAGCAGTAGGCAAGTTTGATTCCTTTATTCCGCAAAAAATACGACGTATCAAATCGATATAATCGATCGTGCATGTTAAAATGAATAAATTTATTGCAGGTTTTATTACACGAATTGCACGCATTTCGGTGCTTCTGTTAGTCCATCAGTGGACGACGATGGACAAGGTTACTACGTACTGTATTGCGAGGGTCCCGGCCTTCCTCTCGCTGCCGTGCACATGACGTCGTCGCACAAAATGGTCCGTGTGCTATACGACACGAGTATCCAACGCGCGGGCAAGCTGTCAGCACTGGCACTGCCTACCAGGAGAAACTTTGAGGTGGATATTTGCCTTGAGTTCAATCATTATCGATTTTATTTCTATATATCTTATATTACAATTTGGGAAATAATCGACAGGTGCCATTACCTCAAGGCTGGCGAGCGCAGGTGCAACTGTTGCTACCTCCGTCATGGCGGGAGGAGCTCAGGGATGCGGCGTTCCCCGTGCTCGTTGAAGTAAACGGCCGTCCCGGTAGCGAGGCGGTCACGGACAAATTCCGGATAGATTGGGGAACGTATATGTCGAGTCATAATGACATTGTCTATGTGAGACTGGACGTACGCGGCGCTCGAGGTCAAGGAAAGAAGGATCTGTTCAGAAAGATAGGCGGTGTCGAGGTACAGGATCAGCTTACCGTGTTGAAGCATCTCTTAAAGACGCACAAGTATCTCGACGAAACTAGAGTCGGCGTCTGGGGATGGGGCTATGGTGGATACGTGACCGCTATGGTGCTCGGCAATCAGGATAATGTTTTCAAATGTGGCGTTGCGGTAAATCCAATCGCCGATTGGATGTACTACAGTACGTGAATATCTCATATATAAAGAGCGTTTGAATTAGCTTTATCGGAATATCTCCGTTGCATGCGTGCGCGCTTTTGATACTTCAATTAAAAAATTATTTGTCAAATTTATCTCTTTTTCTTTTTTCGAGATTTAGTCTCATGTTTACGGCACTGTTTATTTATTTATTTTTTTTTTCTTTAATAAAATGACTTTTTATTAGCATATCTAGAAAATGCAATAATCTATATAAACATCTTATAATTAAAAATTATAATTTGTTAAATAAATGTTGCGCTAACCATAAATATTTGTGCTCTCAAATGAAGCAATTTTCTTGCTTGATTTGAGAAGTATATCGTCATATTGCTAATCGCTTTCTTTAATTACAGATTCTGCATTTACGGAACGAGTCCTCGGTGCTCCAGCTGAGAATTACAAGGGTTACGTAGAAGCTGATCTCACGCAACGAGCGAGATTAGTACCTAGTCACAGCCTTTACCTCCTTCATGGTCTAGCTGACCTCACTGCGCCTTACACGCACGGCGTTGCCTTCGCTAAGGCTTTGTCCGAAGCGGGAGTCATCTTTAGATATCAGGTAAAAGAAAGAAATACAGAATATTTCCATACAATATAATTATCGCTCAATTTAATTATTGCTTCTTTGGAAAACAGAGTTACGCGGACGAAGATCACGCCCTGACGGGTGTGCTCGAACACGCTTATCGTTCCATGGAGGACTTCCTCGCCGTGTGCCTCGCCCTGGATGCCTCCTAGTGCCTCAAGCCGAAAAATTCTTTGTTGTCTCTAGTGCGCCTACTTCCGATACATCTAAAACGAACGTTGAAACAAAGACTTGCCCTCGAAATCACGGCAATTACACTCGTGAGCAGGATGATATCCTGAAAACTCGTTTAAAGCCTGAATCGCGAAATAAATCAGGCTGCTAATTGAAAACGTGACAAAGCGGGAAAAGCAGAAACGCGGTCGTTTATCTGAGAGAATTAAGACAAAATGAAGAAAGAACTCGCGTATATGCGAATTTGTACGAAAGAAAGATGGAGATTGATTTCATTCACGGATTAAGAAAAAAGTGGCATTTGTACGAGCAATATCGTTATAAGGTGTGTATTTCATTCATCTAGATATTTCTCTTGGAGAATTCATCAATTTTTCTCTCGTGCAGTCTTTAGTGATATATACATCACCGTCGTGAGGGAATTCAGAAATCTTGAAAGAGATTTGACGAAAACGAGAAACGATGAATCCTCTTTTCTGCTTGGCAGTATTTTTGTATATTATCGAACGACATCTCTCGCGCTTTCCACGTGGATTCGATATTCGATAGTTCCGTAATTCGTCGGATAATGTGAATTGTGCAGTATACAGGATATTGTGAGATTTGCAGTTTCCCGCGAGCGATTTGTTCGATAATAGCGTATCGTCGTACTGAAAGGACAAACGCGCGTATTTGCCGTGAAATCGATTTTGGGTAAATTTCGAAAAGCGAAAGAGAAAACGAGATGCGTGTTTGAAAGTGCAGACCGAATTACTATGTGCGGAGCTTATCGACGGCTTGCAAATCCCTAGTCGTAGCGCCATCGACAGGAACGACGTTGTGAAATCGACGTCGCGTCGGGTGTTTGCAAGCTCGTCGTTAACGTTTTGCTGTGTTCCAAGTCCTAAGGGCGTTCATATAGAAAGAGCCTGAGATTTCGTAGAGCGACTAAAGACGCGATTATTACGAATTGAATAAGATTTTAACGTACAGAGCTTATTGGAAGTCTGCAAACTTGCATTTCTTTTTTGTATCTCATTTTTGCACACGGAGTTTATCAAATTATAGTGTGTATACTCGCGAATAACGTATCTCGATAAAGGGAAAAATTCTTCCGCAAACTGCAATCGACACTTTTACGGTGGAATTGAAAACTCGAATTGAAAATCTCAAATCGAATTACGTTTGTTCAGAAAGAGTTTGCAAGCTTCCGCGTCTCATATTCTTCTTTTTAGCTACGTCACTGGTGCCTCCTCGATTTTAAAAGAGGAAAAAAAAAAGTATCTACGCCTATGCGGTGACGTTCGTCCACAGGCATCGACATATTTACCATTATATATAGAATCCGGACAGAGGGCTACCGTAAATTTTGTGTTGTACAGCTTGGCGCCTAGTTCTATGTATCGTGACGCATAAGAAAAAAGTTGTTCCACCCTTACGTACTTCCATCTCGACCCGCCCCTCCTCCTTCCCTCTAATCCATTTAAATTTTGGATATTTGTACATACATATACACCTATGAGAAATGTGAGGCTCCTTCGACGAGATTGCGTTGTGATGCCTAAGAGAAGTCGCGAGAGATTCATAGAACAAACATTATCGTGCATAGATTTGTTTCTCCGAGATTCTCTCTCGACAAGATTTACAAAAATATACTTGTCATAAAGTATACATGTGAATTCGAATCCTGTCGAAGGTGCAGATGTTAGACTCGTTGTATACCTTTTCGAGATAAATTAATCGATCCCGGATGGATGAACGATGATACTAAACAGACGATATACCTACTTATGGAATCGTCATGATTAGCTGTTGATCATTGATCAGGCGCGATCAGACATTCGACATAGAGGATTCCGAGTATTATACTGTTCACTCGCGGTACTTTTGGGTGGAACTGTAGAAGACGAGATATGGCGAGGCATTGTACGTTTATTGTCACATATAAATCATTTCTACTACTGTTCCACTATTGTGAAAAGCAAATGCTCGGAAACAACCTGATAACCGCAATGTCGAAAAATATAGGACTCGTAAATGTCTCGAAAATATCTCTTTGTGGCGCATTATTAATATATTTTACAATCTATTTCAGAAATTGGAATGCAAAAATCGAAAATTTTATTGCCTCGCGACTTTTTACGTCACGATTTCATTTTGCATAAATTTTATCAAATCGTAGATAATGTTCGAGACTCATAGTAAATCCAAGTTCAAGTCGTTAAAAAAAAACAAAAATTATTTGCGCGAGTCCTCATAAATGTTAATTAGGGAAGAGGCGCCCTCGGACAAGGAAGTGTCGCACGTCGCCATATGTACGCTGCATGATCAGCAGCCCTTAAATGCCGACAATCAAGGCTAGTGCAACTAATCAAACGATAATAAATAGAGAAAAATGAAGAGAAAAGAAAGCTACTTAATAATTTTAATGAATACTCGTGAATGATCGCCATGGTTTGTGTGTATTGTAAATCGCGATGTGTGTGCGAAGTCTAGTATTGCCAAACTATCGAGGCCGAAAAGACTTTGCAAAAGCAATTTTTGCGAGAATAGAAGTAGACGCGAAGGGTCGTTAGAGAGAACGAGATGATGTGCTCGCTGTCGACTGTAGAGAAAGTACAAAAATATACCGCCTAATGGAGGCTTCGAAAAATTCTCCGTGTTGCTTCGCTGGACGAATTTAAAATATCCTCAACAAAAATTTGTTTAAATTCTGTTTCACTATCTTTTTTTAACAAATCTTTGTAACAAAATAATGGGCAATATTATATACAATATGTAACAAGCATTACATTCGATGAGGTTCCTCCATTTCGCGATAAATGAATGGCCGTTTGTAGTGCAAGAAAAAGTTTGTCGTTAACAATATCGCTTCCATTTACCCCCGAATAAATATATACGCGAGCGATCGAAATACGAATTGTTAAATCCAAGAAGCGTGAGAGGGAGGGAGAGAGAGAGAGAGAGATATAGATAGAGTGAAAGAAAGAAAGAAAGAGAGCGATTGATTGATTAATTGAAATTGAGATGAGCTATACAAAGGGAAGGAGGAGAAAAAAAGAAATAAAGATGGAGCGAATGATATCGAAAGCGAGAGAGTATGTGCGTGTGTAAAAAATCACAATCAATTATTAAATATAATAATGGCAGAAGAAAGTGAGAGGCAAATTAAATGTAAGCATAGGGCAACGGAAAACAAATTATCACAAAGGCAGATACGCAAAACAAGCATGCGAATTATGAAATTAATCGCAACAAAGAAATCTTGGTAGCAGCGCGTAAGGATATCCATAGCTTTTGGTAAAACGTATTATCGCCATTAGGCTAAAGAGAAAAAAAAAAGCATAAAGGCAAAGAAAAGTATACTCATAATCATCGGGCATACACAAAAATACATACATACACATTTACACAACGCAACATATTAAAAGAAACAGGTAGTTCATGCGGAAATAGATATAAGGATTGGGCCCGTGCGAATGCATGAATAAATTCATGCGAGTTACGTACATTCGTCACATAGGTCAATCGACTGTTGATTACCAAACAGAACGCATCAATTTCCGGCAATTTAGAAATTAGATTTAAAAAACGTTAAATTATATTTTCATTGATCCTCATTAAAAAAAAAAAAAAAAATATAACTTTGAAATTTTTATCAGTATTCGAGAATATCGAAATTCTTTTTAATATACATATAGCGAGAGAGAACAAATTGACCTCTTGATGACGAGTGATACTTTTTTCTCCAACAATTTATGATTCCAAACGAGTCTGTGCCCGCTCGAAAGCGTATGTCCGACTGTTTAGAAAGATTGTTTTTTATATCTATTTCATCAAAATGCTCGATATACATTCGATGACAGTCACGGATGTAGTTTGGAGTGCTTGATCGATTCTCGCTTTCGACTCGGAACGGATACGAAAGTAATTTATACTAGATTTTTGGCGATATTCGCACGGAGACCCCCCCCCCCCCCCGCTGCACCGAAAGTATCCACGAAATCGACTAATCAATAATTTGTACCGATGCATTCGATGATGTCAAAAAATAAGTGATAATGTGCGAGCGCTATAATAAAAGTTAACTTTATCTTTTTTGGTCTGCTAAAGAGAACATAATTTGCTAGTGTATCAAAAGGAAAGATAATTAATAAGATATTTCAAAGAGGCCTGATATTGTATATATTATAGTTTCTTTGCATGTACTTATATTGTATAATAGGGATCGAAGAAACATATTACTTCGATATTTGTAATATTTTTATATGTGTAAAGTATTTGCGACTTCTTTTTTCCTTTTATGCAATTAAGTATGAGAATATTGATCAAAATTTATTAGAAGAAAGAGAGAGAGAAAGAGAGACAGAGAGAGAATTCAAATCTCTTTCTTTCTCTTATTGCAATTTTCGAGAGTAATTAAAATTAACTTGGCTTATAAACTCATAATGCATCGTCGATTTCGCGGATAATGTCCAAGTTATCTTTCACGTAACACCTACGAAATAATCATGTTATTAAGATTCTGCGTTTTTTAATATCAGCGAAGCTCGGCCCGAACATTGGGCGGATAAAGTGTTTTCAATAAACTGTTACATTATCTGAAAAATAGTCTTGATATATTTATTATATATTTACTTTTTTTGTTACAATTTTGATAGACAACTTTTAACAGCACATAAAAATTAAGATATTAATTATATATATTATATTATTTGCATATTTGAGAAATTATTTAACAAGAAAAAATAAAGTGTAGTATATATTGGTTTGTTTCATAAAAATATGTGTGTATGTGTTCGCAGTTTGTAATACCGTGAGATAGAAACAAAACTTTTTTCAGAAAAGGTCTTAGTCAACATCTAAAGTGAGAATATAACGTTATTTGAAATATAACACACACATATTTTTATTTCACTGTAAAAGTTTTAACATTCTCCTTCTCAGATTTTTGTTGATAAAAAAACATAATGACAATTTTATAGAATTAATTTCAGCTAGACAGTTTTATGTTAAGCTTAAAAAAAATTTTTAATTATGTAGAGGGAAAGAATGGTTTTGACGACGACGCCGGTGCTACGTCCGCCGATAATACCGAATCCAAGACCGCTGCCATCGTTGATGAGGTTTATCACTTCAACTTGAGCCCATTCCGTATTCAACTGCGAAAGAAAAGATTGCAAAGCCGTTTAAAGACCCGTTCTTAAAAAGCTTTAATAATATTCTCGTATATTTTATTCTCGGATGATTGGACGATACAATGGAATCTAAATTGTCAGAAAAGAGCTCACGTTTACATTGAAATTTTCATTGGAATCAGCGAACATCTATTAATTAAAGAAAATACCAAAGAACAAAAGCAATCTTTCTCTTTCTTCCATTTTAATTTTAATTTTAGATTGATCATCAGCAGTATAACTATTCCAAAAGTACGCTTACCTCTCACGAATATACATAATGCAAACTTTTGAAAGTTTAAAATTTTTATGAGGAAAGAGAGAGAGAGAGAGAGAGAGATTATTTTAAATATGTTAGATAATATTACAGATATATTATTTTAAATATATTTTTTGCCATCTATTTTGTAAGGCAAATACGTTGCTGTAAGAAAGTTTTTTGTAAAGGAAGACAACGCCTCTATATCAGCCTTGCCGTTCCGCAATATACTCAGCTCTTTCGATATAGCATCATTTACGTAAGTCCGGGTTTCAATAGATTTCAATTTCACGAAATCGGTCTTAGTGAGTGAGATTGTTTTCACTCCTAAAATAATTGATTCCGAGGGGTGGATTCCGAGCCAGCGTGCGTTAGGACAAGTCAAACTTTCGTTTTGTCGACAAAGTATCGACGAGCCGAAGCTATAAAAAATTAATATAACATTGCAAAAAATGGAAAGACAGAATATCTTCTAAATAAGAATTACTAATGATTGAGAAATTATAAATCTTACAATATACGTTCTATATTTTAAAACAAAAATGATAAAGAATATACATTCTCCGAGAAAAATTCCGATAAAAAGCGAAAATGATTTCGATTAAATTACCGATAAAGTAACATAATATCCACACCAAAAGGATCCGCGTCTACGATTATATAAACCGGTAGACCTATCTTTTCAGATAGAATATTAACCAGCATTCTGGTATTTATATCCGGATAGCCTTTTCCTGTCACTAGAATACATTTTAATATACGAGGGCAGTCTTCTTCAAGTAATTTTTGAAAAATTGCGTCTTTCTCAATAACCAAGACAAAGTTGGCTTTCGCACGAATTGAAGTTACATTTAAAATAATCTGTGGGATTTGCACGCCTCCGAGTATCGCACAATCGATAACTCGATTGTCGAGTAGTGTGATGGTCATATTTCCTGCTACTAATCCTTTAGGCGTTGCTAATAATCCTGTAAGGACTTTTGGTTATCGATCTCTTTCTCTCATCTTATGCATTTATTATTAAATTATTTGTATAAACAATTTACAATTTTTTTAAATTTCTATAAGATTTATTAAATTTAATAAATTTTTATATAGTTTTCCATAATTAAACAGTAAACACATACAATTTCACAAACTTACTCAAATCCCATGGGGCGCATTCTAATAAATTAGCGACACTATTCATTGCACGATCGATACATCTTTGATGAGGCATCAAACTTTTAGTTATTTCATTCTTCAAATCGTAATAAAACGATCGTTTCGTCTTGGTTGTATTTGTTAGCAACAAACGATGAGCCTCGGACATTATCATCACCATTAGAATAAATTTATTTCTGCTACTTTTTACCGCGAAATTGACAATTATCTTTTTCAAAATTTGAAAATTACTTTCTTTTCTCGTGTCCTGCTCATCGGCAAAGTCAAACATAGAATCGTTGAATACTGTATTTGGTCGAAGACTGGTTGAGCATACTATGCAAACATTTTCTTTCCGTAAATTCGATTCTATAGCAATGTTTCGGCCATTATAGTATGATATGTACGGTGGCTGTCCAACAGATATCTGCTTTATAATTTTCAACGTAACAGCTTCGATGCGCGCGATCAAATCCATTCTAAGTCACATGCGAGAAATGTTAGATATGATGTGTTAAATTTAAGTTTATATTTGCAAGTATATATAATAATAGCAGCTGAGAAGATAATTCACCTGAATTCTTTATTGTCGACTATCGGTATATCGAAACGTATTTCCTCAATACTCATATATTTCTTGGTAACTGATGTAATTGTTTGCCCCCGAAATATTTCATTTGCATTTTGCATTTTATCTAAATTAAAATAAATATTCTCTTTACCTAAATTAAACAAATAAAATAATGATACTTTTATATTATTTAGAATAAATCATTCAAGTCTTTTGTATAGGAATGCTGTTTGGAAAAATAAATAATAAAAAAATGGAAAAGACATAATTGTATCAAATTGTTATTTATCTAATATCTTTTGGATCGTAATATCTTTTAGAGAATCATTAAATCTAATTTTAGTTCTTCTTTCTCTTAACAGATGACTTTAGCTTGCACAAAACACGACTTTGTACAGTGATCGTTCCTATCGGTACAACTAGGAAAAAATAATCAATTTTTCTTATAAATTATAGTAATAATAATAATATATTATTATTGTAATGTGCATTCGCTATTCAACTATTTAAAACAAATATTTCAAAACTGCATTTTCTGTAGCTTTATAGGCTACAATTTTACATAAACGTATATACACATAAAAATCCATAAAATTTCTAACTTTTAAGAGCCGCTATTTTCGTGAATTTAATGTCATAAACGGTTTACAAAGTTTCTTTGTAATAAAATAACAAGACAAAACACAAGGAGAAAACAAAGTAAGTCTACAAAAAGTGATTCGTATTTGAAAAACGTTCAAATGTTATCATAATGTAATTAATAAAAAATATGCACTCGTTTTATAAAGCAAGATAATAAAGCACGCATTTATTCATTTAAATTCAATTTGTATTATTGTATTTATATCTGTGTGTGTATATAAATATATATGTATATATAAGTTACAAAATACCTTTACGCGAAATAAAATCATTCAGTAATTTAATTAATTCCACTGATAAAAAATAAATTCATTATCGGACATTTGATTTTTACTCAGGCTCGTTTTTGTTTTGCATTATATGTATAAAAGGCATTTATTTAATAGTATTTGTATAAAGTAATCATCAAATTTATAAATATCGGCAAATCTAGCATAAGAGAGCGATATGAAAAACTGTGACACTGGAAAAAAAAGAATACATTATTACAGCCAGAGACGAAAGAGGAGGATTCGGATTCGCTTTTCACTCATTCGTCGTTGAATATTACGAGACCGAGTTAAAAGGCGCGATGGCAGATAAAAATCTAGTACCTATCCGAGGCCGACATTCTCACAGCAATAAACATATTAAGTCCCGACTCGTGAGGTAAAGTATTGGCTACAGGGACTCGTTCGAGCTCGTAGCCGAGTAGACATTAATTTTTCTCTCGATCACCGACATTCATATCAAAGTGGCGAATCTCAAGAGAGCCCGGACACCCCGCTGCGTATTTGTGAGCACCGACCATTGAATGGCGCGCTACTGTACGCGTTAAAGACACTTCAGGGACTTATTGTGAGTACGAAATACACCCCTTACTGCAAAACGTTCGATTGTAACGAAATTCAGCGAATTCGCCGTCATTTTGCTGGATAGCCGCATAAGAAAACGATCGTGGCAATTAGCCACAATTTCTGATTTATTTCGAAGATTCATATTTTTGTAATCTATGAGATCTTTGTAATCACAAAGATAATTATATTTGTAAAAATTTAATACTTCTCTTCATACGTGAATATATACATATATAATATTAATATTCGGTCTACGTTATGTTTATAATTAAAAGGCTGGAATATGTTTGAAAAGTATTCATGTGAAAAATCGATTTAGACGAAAAGCTATGAAGAAAATGGAAATAATGAGCATTGGAAATAGAGCCCTATCCCATATAAATTTCCCTAGCCTATGACGTGCGCCGATACAAACGTTTGTGCAAATGGGGAACAATGAATACTAACGAGCGACTATGAGATGACATCCAAAATATTTCGAGACCTACAAATAATTTGACGAAAATAATTTGGCTAGCTTGAAAACATTTATAATAATATTGCAAAAATATAGTTTTAGTTAGGTTAAAGAATGTATGCAAATTAGCATTGATAAGCGTCAGCCATATACGCGAACAAAAGTGAAATACCATCTTAAAGTTCCGGCCTCTTAGATGCTCATAACGAGAATATTCATGAAAAAATAATAGAAGGCGGCAAGCATGCTCGCACTCGGTTTCGCATTAAAGACACTTCAAGGTTGCGCTGTTACAAAAGGGGATAGTGTTACATTGTGCAACGAGCACAGTGGAGAAACACCCCTAAGAATGCCCTCGCCAGCCCTCAAATAGCCCGTATATAACCAACACGCGTCGTCGGCATGTTTTCAAAATGTCAGTTGGAGACACGACGAAAGATTATGAAAAATATATAATTATAATAAACATAAACCTTTGGACAAACGCCAGACTGATAAATAGAATAATATAAAAATAATTTTGCCTGCTTTTAATAACAATAATAAAAAAAAAAAAAAACGATGGACACAGGAGTGTTTCATCATGTATGATGGGAGCATTGAAACTATCCGTACATACGATGTCAAAAATTCCTTGACTTTCGATATATCGATCGATACAAATGTATAGGAGAAAGGAGAGACATGAGGGGTGAAATAGTAGATGGGCAAATATAAAATTCCAAAAATTTCAATACTGGTAATCTTCTCGATTCTAAATGCTCTTCCCGATTTGAATTTGGATGAAATCAAATATTCGGGCTAAACTGTCGATTGATGTGGCAAATACCTGTCGCATGTCAACTAGGTTCTTTTTACTGGAGGTCAGGGATTTTCGAAATACGATATGTCAAGCATTCGAGTGTAAGATGCCATGAATGTGCAGTGAATCGATGTTTGAAAAACTCTAGTCTATTCAGAAAATTGTAACAGCCGAGGTTTTTGATCAAGACGCCGGGAGAGATCGAATCTCTTTTTTCATGTGCTTCTTCATGTGTACAAGGCGATTTTTGAAGATAACATCGAATTTGTCCAAACAGTAGGGATCGCGGCTGCGAAGCAGTGGGGATTCGCTAACGTACAAATTTGGAAGCATAGCAATGAAAGTCAGAAGGGTGACTGCAAGTCAGATGTATTCTTCTCCAATATTTAACATATTTACATTATTTGAAAATTAGTAAAAAGAACTTTCTCTCTTACAGACTTTCACATTTATTTTAATCTTACCGAGCGTGCGCAGACCAGAACAAAATCTTAAATTTTACAGATTGGAGGAAATTTTCCAATTTTCCTAACACAGATGCGAACGATCGATTGATCGTTCCAAGCGCACTCGAAAAGGCTACTTGAATGCGCCGCGGTTTTCGAGGGATCAAACGACGTTATTGTAGCGACCGCTATTTCACACACTATAAAGAGGGTTTGACATGCGGTAAGTACTTGACTTAAATGTGAGCTTGGGAAAGTCTTTCACTAAAACGACTGTCATCGCGCGACACTATTTAAATAATCCATCCGATCAAGAATTTTGATTTGGCATCCGTTTTCTCTAAACTACATCTTTCGAAAACCACGCGCGAATAAAGTGTCTCGAAATTACGTTTTTCTCAGCAAGACACGAATCAATTAAAATCCTTTGAAAAAATGTGCCAATTTCAAGGCAATCGACGCATAAAGAAAATGATTTTATGCAAAAATATTACATGCCAATTTGACATTAATAATCACTTAAAACGAGCACTTTCATTTCGCTTAAATTCAGCGTTCCTTTAATAACGGACTGGCTAAATAAGATCTTTACGTTCACTCGATGCGACGCTTTATTACACGTTAAATGTTTTCACAATCATTCTGAAAAGAAAAAAAAAAGAACGTAGCATCTCAAGGATATCGATGGATAAAGAAAATAACGGGAGAGTGTATCATAAAAAATTAAATGACTTGACAATAACGTGCTTTAAGCGATGGAAGCTGTCCAAACTGTGTTCGTGTGTCCCTGGACATGCTAAGTATAGGTCAGTTATACGAGAGAAAGTGGTTCGATCAACCATTTAACCGCCAATCAAATAGAAATAAAAAGGATCATTATTTTACATTAATTTGATAGAAGATCGCTTATGGCTCTCTTTAAGTACGATAATTTTGTAAAAATTCTACAAATGGATGAAATAATACATATTCTACAATAAGTTTTACATATATTCTCAAAATAATATCTTAATAATATCGAAATGATAATGCTATAAATAAAAGAGATACCCGCTTTACGTTCGGCTTCCGTCGTCTACGATCAGTCTACACGCTAATAGAGTATTTAACTCTCTTGCCGCATTTGTAATGGCAAAGTAATTAGCTATTTACGTTCGGTTCAGAAATTATTCTTACACGCGCAAATTATTGCAATCCCCATTTTGCCGTACGCAAACTACTGCGACGTTGAATTTTGCAGTTTTTATATGCATCGTACTTAAGCACATTATACGCAGATTATGCTTAATTAATTATTGCGACTGATAAAAAGACATATCGACAAGCACGCGCGTGCAAATTATGCGCACATCTATATTTATTATAGGATAATAAATATGGCGAAAAAAGGCGCAACATAATTAATGGGATTTAAAAGAGAATTTAAAATGCGCTTATTTGAAAATTTTTGAGTTCATGTAATTTCTTTGCGAGTTTATAATGATTTATTCTCCCAATGCACGGTAATGCGATAATTCGCGTGTAATTATATATAAAAAAAGACGAGATTATACAACGCTTCGACATAAAAGTATAGATGAAAATAGGTGTAAAAGCGCATGATTGTGCATACCGTGCGCGCGAGCTAATAAATGTTCGGCGTATGCCACATGATGAGGCAGTTTGCAGCTGCCAGCTTTTTTCCGCGCACAGAATTTTTCGCGATTACCAGGCGAGCAGATGCGTTCTCGAAGAATGTCCGATTCGTTCGTGATCTCTTCGGCCTTGCGTGATCCTCGCGAGATTATATCTATTCTTATCGTCCACCATTCGGCCAGATTACACCGCGCTTCTCTTTCCATTCCTACGTTCGCGAAATTATTCATCTTGTAAGCGCTACACGATATCGCACAAATGCTATTTTTCTCTTCTTTTCTTTAATTCGCGGTGTGTAATTCGTTACTAGTAAGATTTTATGCGGAATATTTGAAAAGCATTTTACAACTACAAACCTATAGGATAAACTAAATTATTGATATCATCTCGATAACGAAATTCGGAATTGCCAATAATTAAGAGCAACGCAAACGCCATTGGGCCGCGATCGCTCGATCTGTAAGGGCGGTCTTTATCGTGACCTAAGAAGGGATTAACGGTGAGGGATAAAGAGCTATCGGTGTCCGATCCCTGGGATCACTAGCACCTTGATAACGAGCGTACGTTCCGATAAACCAGCAAAGTATCCGAATTCTCGATTGTCCTTAATGACACGACGATAATAAAACAGCAATCTTTTGTCACACGTAAGACTGTAGATCATTTCTATTTAAATTTAACATTCTACGAAAAATATAGCGATATCTATCTATCTATCCTCTATACCTAAATTTATTTAAAATTTAAAACTAAATTATAGAAACTTTGAAAATAATCGGAGATAAACGGTGAAATGAGAAAGCGAGGATGAATTTGTTGGTGATGAGCTGTCGGATTGCGCGCGCGATCGCCGAGATTTGTTGGCTTTTCAAGAGTACGCTCTTGTTGGAGAATTGCATTGTTCATAAACATATGTTCTCGTAGGCGTGCACGAAGAAGTAAACGAGAGGATGCGAGCGACATAGAAAAAACGGATGAACAACAGCGGTGGTCTGGCAGCTAGTCTGGCATCACCTGGACGAGCACGCGCCTTTTGCTTCAGCAGG